>NC_063332.1:177386124-177432237 GCF_021869965.1 Rhincodon typus
AAGGGTTATACCTGAAACATTGACTGCTCCTTTCCTCCAGATGCTGCTTGGCTTGCTGTGTTCTTCCAGCTTCCTGTTTGTCTATCTTGAATTCCAACCTCTGCAGTTTTTTTGTCTCTAACCCATCACTATCTGCCTACTACTCTGTACACCTACTACCCTACCCACCCACGACCTAACCTACCTGCCACACTATACCTACTTGCCACTGTTACCCTTATCCTCTTACCTCACCCACTCTCCCTGTTTACCCTACCCTTTACACACTTCCCTTTTTGCTGTAGCTTTTTAAAGAAATGTTAGGATATTTAACCTCTTTACTTACCAGGATAAATCAGAAAGTGCCAGAAAAGGGGAATGTGACTTCTGGCCTGATTTTTTTGTGTTGCTCCCTCCCTCCAAGGGGTTCTGTGTTGAGTCATGTCTAAGTGATTGCCCATGAGAAGATTGCTCATAAAAGTCTGAGTAAGATAAATGTGTATATTTTTGTCACATTAAGGTCAGAAGTAGGGTTTCTAATCCTGATCTGGGGATCTGGATGTATATTTCTAATGGAATTTATGATCCTCTTTCCCAGAGGTGCTGGTACCACTGAGGAATTCCCTTGTCTACCAACTCCTTTCCTCTGGGAGAAATATAACAGAAATAACTTAAACCTTTTATTATAGACACCATCACTCTACCAAGGAGTGCAGAGAAAGGTGACTATTGTTTTCTCACTTCTTCTAATTCTGACCTCATTAAAGTAAACATTCTGAATTGTAATTACTCCAGAGGATGCAGCGAAAGCATTGCTGGTGGAATTCCTTTCGTGCAGTCCAAGTCTCACTGCGGTACAGGAGTGTGGTGACACTACTGCCCTGTACACTAGGATTTTTGTTAACTTGTGGAGGTCTTTGTTGGCAAACTCTTGCTACACGTCTGATCTAGGCTAGTTGGTGAGAAGTGGAATAATTAGTTTATTGGGAGTAGGTTAACATATGTTTTGTTTTGGCAGCGTTCAAGGACAGGTAAAGTTTCTTGGGTGCAGAATTGAAGAGATCAGGAATAGTTTACAAATCTATTGGAATAACACCACTGTCAGCTACAAGCTGTAGATCACCTACTTATGGTGGTCAGTTTAATATTAGGACTGAGGCAACTGAAGTTAGAGATTTTCATCCAGACAGTATTTAATTGTGCCACCAGAGGGCAGCTGATCTTTGAGATGTATAAGCACTGGCAGGTAGATTGCAAATAGTGAAGGGGCTACCATACAGCCTTCCCTGACTGCTTCAGGACTGTTTCAGGCTTTCTGCTCAAGACAGTAGTAGTCGCATCATTGTGTTACAGCACCTGGTCAATTGTGTTGTGTGGCACTACTGGTGTATTAAATAGTACAGGCCTCACAATTCAAAACTGGGGATCCATATGGTACTGTGCACCAGCAGAATTGTGTTCAACCACAACATGGCCTAGTATATCCCCCACTTTTACAATTACCATCAAGCTGGGAGATCAACCCTGGTTCAATGAAGGGTGCAGGTGGCATGCCAGGAGCAGCATCAGGTACATCTAAAAATGAGGTGGCAACCCAGTGGAGTGACCCCCAGGACGACTTCAATGCCAACACAGAGGCAGCATGCAATAGACAAGACTAATCAATCCTTCAATCATAGAGTCCTAGAGATGTACAGCACGGAAACAGACCCTTTGGTCCAACTCATCCATGTCAACCTGATATCCTACATAAATCCATTTGCCAGTATTTGGCCCATATCCCTCTAAACCATTCCTATTCATATACCCACCCAGATGCTTTTTAAATGTAATTGTACCAGCCTCCACCACTTCCTCTGGCAGCTCATTCCATACACACACCACCCTTTGCGTGAAAGAGTTGTCTCTTAAGTCCCTTTTATATCTTTCCCCTGTCATCTTAAACCTATGCCCTGGAAAGGACATTGTCTATTCACCCTATCCATGCCCCTCATGATTTTATAAACTTCTATAAGGTCACCCCTCACCTTCCGACACTCCAGGGAAAATAGCCCCAATCTATTCAGCCTCTCCCTATAGCTCAAACCCTCCAATCCTGGCAACATTCTTGTAAATCTTTTCTGAACCCTTTCTAGTTTTGCAACATTTCCTATTGGAGGGAGACCAGAATTGCACGCAATATTCCAAAATGGGCCTAACCAATGTCCTATACAGTCACACATGACTTCCTAACTCCTATACTCAATGCACTGACCAATAAAGGCAAGCATACCAAACACCTTCTTCACTATCCTATCTACCTGCAACTCCACTTTCAAGGAACTATGAACCTGCACTCCAAGGTCTCTTTGTTCAGCAACATTCCCCAGGACCTTACCATTAAGTGTATAAGTCCTGCCCAGATTTGCCTTTCCAAAATGCAGCATCCCACATTTATCTAAATTAAACTCCGTCTGCCACTCCTCTGCCCATTGGCCCATCTGATCAAGGTCCCGTTGTACTCTGAGGTAACCTTCTTCACTGTTCACTACACCTCCAATTTTAGTTTCATCTGCAAACTTACTAACCATACCTCCTGTGTTCGTATCCTAATCATTTATATAAATGACGAAAAGCAGTTGACCCAGCACCAATCCTTGTGGCAAACCGCTGGTCACAGGCCTCCAGTCTGAAAAGGAACAACTGATTGGATCTTAGCTGTACAGTCCTGCCACATTGTTTGTGAATGGTACTGGACAAATAAACAACTCACTGGAAGAAGAGGGTCCAAAAATATCACCATCATCAATAATGACAGAGCCCAGTAGTCAAAGTGCAGAAGGGAGCTAAATCACTTGCATCTATCTTCACCCAGAAGTGCCAAGTGGCTGATCCATCTCAGCTTCATCCAGAGGTCTGGAGTATCACAAATACCAGTCTTCAACCAATTTGATTCTCTCTCCATGTGATATCAAGAAATGGTTAAAGGTTTTGGATATTGCAAACGCAATTGACCCTGACAACATTCCAGCAATAGCACTGCCTTAGCCAAGCTGTTTCAGTAAAGCTACAACACTGGCATCTTCCTGACAATATGGAAAACAGCCCAGTATGCTCAGTCTGAAAATGCAAGACAAATCCAACCTGGCAAATAACTGCCACATTAGTTTTCTCTCCATCCTCAGCAGAAGTAATAGAAGGTGTCTTTAACAGTGCCATCAAATGGCATTTAGAAAGGAATAACTTGTTCACTGATACACGATGCACCAATTGATTTCAACCAGGGCTACTCAGCTCCTGACCTTATTACAATCTTGTCTAAACATGGACAAAGGAACTGAATTCCAGAGGTGAAGTTAGTGTGATTCCTTTGACATCAAGGTAGCATTCAACCGACTATCCATAAGGAGCCCTGGCAAAACTAGTGTCAATGAGAACCAGTGGGTCAACTCTCTGCTAGCTGCAGTAATTCCTGGCACAAAGGAAAATTATTGTGGTTATTGGAGGTTAGCCATCTCAGCTCCAGAACATTATTTCCGGAAGTCTCCCTGGCCAAAACTTATTCCTCAATGGCCCTCCCACCATCATAAGGTCTGGTTCATGTGTGGAATGAACTGCCAGAGGAAGTGGTGGATGCTGGTACAGTTATAACATTTAAAAGACATTTGGACAGGTACATGAATGGGAAAGATTTGGAGGGATATGGGTCAAATTCAGGCAAGTGGGACTAGTTCAGTTTGGGAACATGGTTGGTATGGACTAGTTGGACTGAAGGGTCTGTTTCCACGCTGTATGACTTTATGACTCTAGAAGTTAGGATATTCGCCAAAATTGCACAATGTTCAGCACCATTCGAGACTCCTCAAATACTGGACAATATCCAGGCTTAAGCTGAAAAGTAGAAGGTTAACATTCCAGAGGAGAAAGGACAAAGTAGAGAAGCAGAGAAGGAATTGTGAGGCATGGAACAGATAAACCACAGCAGATAAATAACAGTCCAATGAACAGGTGAAGAAAGAGACAAAGACACAGGTAGGTACAGTAGGCACATATACAGAGATGGAGAGATGCAGTGAACAGAAATATTGACGCAACCAGAGACAGAGAGAGGCTGAAATAGAGTGCAAGGTGGAGCCAAGTAGATTGATGGAGATGGACAGTGGAAGAAAGAAATAGGAAGGCGGAAGCAGAACAAAACAAATGTAAGAAAAGTAAATCGCAAAATCGAGATAATGGGAAGGACATCAGTGTGCCAACGATAGTTTAAAAAAATTGAATAATTTTCCAGCTGTGTAAATGTGTACGGAACTCCTGGCAGATTTTGTGCCAGTATTCTAAAATCCTGCAGGAAACAATACAGTAAATTGTTTCATCGATCCATTTCAAGGTTTATCTTATAATAATTGCCAAGGTTATGAAATTTCTGGACCAAAAATACTCAGTGACAAATTAGTCCAATGTTGTTAGATCCTTAAAAATTGGAACTTATTTCTCAGATTAATTACTGAAATATTGCCCACAAAACCACTCATGATTATAAAATCATAATTACATGACTTTCACATTGACTTCCTCTGTTCTGTGAATTGTTGTTTCATATTGAAAGTACATGTAACCTTGAAATGTGGTTTAATATTAGAAAAGACAAGGCGTAGATTTGCTTATTAATAGCTGTGAAATATTTATTATTCAACTCATAGAACATGGGCAATGTGTATAGATTCAGATGAAGAAAACTCCTGGTCCAAATCTTCTGGACAGTGTCATTGCTGAATGTATTGATACTGCCTGAGAAAATTTCTGTGGCCCAACCTTTTGGCGAAATAACAATTTTCATCTCAGACATCACGGAGAAGATTGTCAGTGACAAGAAAACATTGGACAGAGAAAGACCCTTTTTCACAACAATAGCTGCTGTATTAATATGAATTTTTAAAAGTCTCCAAGGTGACCAAAACTGGGTAAAGTTTTTAGCAGAGGAGGAACTAAAGCAGGTGTCACATTGAGTGACATTTCAGAGATGGAAGTAATGGATACAATGTTGGAATCACAGAGTGCTGAGTCAAAGACATAGCCATGGTTTTCCCAGCTGGTTCACATTGACAACATGCCAAACCCTTGTTACCTGTAGGGATAGGAGCAATGGGCCTTTCGCAGATAATAACAAAAAACATGAACAGCACTATAAAAGTACCCCCTTGGAGGTATTTTATCTCAGTTGGCTGGGAAGCTGGTTTACAATGCAGTATAAAAACAACAGCAAAGCCTCTATTCCTGTACTGGCTGAGGTTAGCAGGGTTTGCCTTCTCAACCTCACTTGAGGCATGGTGACCCTCAGGTTAAACTCACCAACGGGATGTCTCTCTCTAATCAGAGAATGGGACTTTGGTGAGTTTACCTTTTTAGAAATCCTGGATCAACCACAAAGGACCGTGCAATTGTTTGGGCCTTGTCAATGAGGGGAAAAAGATTTCAGGTCTGGAGCCAACCTCATAAAAACAAGGATCTATAATCTTGTGGCACAGTGGTAATGTCACTACCCCTGGACTGGAGGCCCAGGTCCAAGTCCCACCAGCACCAGAGGTGTGTAATAACATGTGTGAACAGATTGATTAGAAAAACAAATTACTTTAAATAAAAGAAGAATGAGTGTGTATAAAATCCTAAATTACCATATTGTAACTCTCACCTATCATTGAGTTTATATTTTATACATTACAGCTTCTGGCATGGGATTCACCCATGGAAAATACATCAGAAATCATACTTGATTTCAGGGACTATGGATGTTCTGTCCGTTAATGTAACAAAGAAAATTCTGTAAGCTGTAAGTTCTTGGCTGACCATATAGACTGTTGTGTCACTGTTGCACTGTAAGTATCCTGGAGCTCCTTACCTCCAGCACTGTAGCAATATTGAAGTACATGGCTGCAACATCTAAGGCAGGTGGCAAAGTATCACTCTGTCAAAAGCAATAAATGTTGCCCTTTCCAGCAATGCTCAAATCTTGAGAGTGCAGTCGTAAAAAAAAACTCTGCACCATGATCAATAAAACTAGAGGGATCCTGACTGCAGTGTTTATGAAATGCAGGATTTTTTTAAAGTTCACTTGTAGGACATGAGTATCACTAGCCTGGGCCAGCATTTACTGTCCCCAGTTGCCCCTTGAGAAGGTGGGGGTGAGCTGCCTTCTTGAACCACTGAGATACATGTGCTGTAGGTCGATCTATAATGTCATTTAGAGAGGAAATTCCATGATTTTGACCAAGCGACACTGAAGGAATGGCAATATATTTCCAAGTCAGGATGGTGTGCGGCCTGAAGGGAACTTGTAGGTGGTGGTGTTCCCATGTATCTACTGCCTTTGTCCTTCTAGATGGAAGTGGTCGTGGGTTTGGAAGGCGCTGCCTGAAGATCTTCGGTGAATTTCTGCAGTGCATCTTGTAGATAGTACACACTGCTGCGACTGAGCGTTGGTGGTGGAGGGAGTGAATGCTTGTGGATGTAGTGCCAATCAAGCGGGCTGCTTTGTCCTGGATGGTGTCAAGCTTCTTGAGTGTTGTTGGAGCTGCACCCATCCAGGCAAGTGGGGAGTACACTCCTGACTTGTGCCTTGTAGATGGTGGACAGGATGTGGGGAGTCAGGAGGTGAGTTTCTTGCTGCAGCATTCCTAGCCCTTTGCTTGTTCTTATAGCCACTGTATTTATATGGCAAGTCCTGTTGAGTTTCTGGTCAATGATAACCCCGAGGATGTTGATAGTGGGGAATTCAGTGATGGTAACACCACTGAATGTCAAGGGATGGAAGATGGATTGTCTCTTCTAGGAGCTGACATTTGAGTGGTACAAGAAGTTGCATGCCACTTGTTAGCCCAAACTTAGATATTGTGCAGTTTTTACTGTATTTGGATATGAACTGCTTCAGTACCTGAGGAGTTGTGAATGGTGATACGCATTGTGCAAACATCGGCAAACATTCCTGTTGTGATTAGAAGACTTAACGAATTGAGTGATGCTTTCTAAGGTGGCACAGTTTAGGAAAATAGGTGCAAAATAGGAGGATGTGTTGGTGTAGTGGTATTGTCATGGATTAGTAATCCACAGACCCGGGAGTGCTTTATCCTTATCTGAGCAGTCCTACATGCAATTCCAGATTCACAGTAATGTGATTGACTCTTAACTGCCCCTGAAATATCCTAGCAATACTTTCAGTTCAAGGCAAGTAGGGATGGCCCAGCCAATGAGACCCACATCCCATGAATGAATAAAACCATGCAGTCTACCTCACACACACCAAGTTTTACACTGCCTGCAACTGTAACCAACAAAATGTCATTCTAAATTTTAAAAATGTATGTCCCACCTTAATATCAGAAAAATGTAGATTTGATGGTTGGTTTTGTAATAATGTTTGACACTTTCTCCATAGTTGGGGTAGTGACTAGGACTTTGGAGATTAGAATGAAGGACAGAGAATGGGGCAACAGAAAATGTAGAGAATGGGGGGACGGCAGAGATAAATAATAGACCAAAGGGACGAAAAGTGAATGGATAAATATTTTAACCACATGTCTTAGTGTTAAATGAGTTCTTTTAGGGTAGGAACTTATCATCATATTGCTATAATTCACCAAACTAGCTCAAACTCAAACTGTTATTGCAGAATTAAGAGCAAGAGTGAAACATTTAGTCAATTAAAATGATCAGTTTAATGCAGTAAATTTCAGACTTTTCAGGTTTGAGGTTTCCATGATGGATGCAGCCCCAATGTGTACCTTCAGCCCCATTGTGAGAATTCCTCATGTCACTGCATTAGAATATCTCCAAACTCAAATTTGGCATAAATTGACATAAACCAGTATAATAATCCAAAGAAATGCAAAACCCTTGCTAGGAATTTTAATTGAACCTTAAAATTACAGCAAATTTCACCTCAATGTCTGCATAGACAGCTTGGCTTTGTGCAGGGAAGGTCATGTCTCACAAACTTGATTGAGTTTTTTGAATAATGACAACGATGATTGAGGGCAGGATGGTAGATGTTGTTTATATGGACTTTAGCAAGGCCTTTGACAAAGCCCCTCATGGCAGACTGATACAAAAGGCAAAGTCTTATAGGATCTGCAGTTAGATGGATACAGAACTGACATAGTCACAGACAGAGACTAGCAGTGGAAAGGTGTTTTTCTGACTGGAGATCTGTCACCAATGGTGTTCCATAGGGATCAGTGCTGGGACCCCTGTTGTTTGTAATATGTATAAATGATTTAGAGGAGAACTTAGATGGCCTGCTTAGTAAGTTTGCAGATAACACAAAGATTGGGGGGAAGGAGCTGCAGATAGTGAGGTGGATTGGCAGAGAACATAGAGGATATGGATAGGGTGGAGACCTGACCAAAGAAAAGGCAAATGGAGTTTAATCCAGGCAAATATGAGGTGATGCATTTTGGCAGATTTAATGCAGAAGGCAAGTATACAGTAAATGGCAGAACCCTTAGAAGCATCAACACACAGCAGGATCTGGGTGTAAAGGTCCACATTTCCCTGAAAGTGGCAACACAAGGGGATAACGTGATCAAGAAGGTGTATGACATGCTTATCTTCATCGGTCGGGGTAGAGAGTATAAAAATTGGCAAGTCATGTTGCAGCTATATAGCACTTTAGTGAGGCCACATTTGGAATATTGTGTACAGTTCTGGTTGCCAAACTAACAGAAGGATATGCGGGCTTTGGACAGGGCACAGAAATGGTTCACTAGGATGTGGCCTGGTTTGGAGGGTATTAGCAATGAGGAGAGATTTGACAAACTTGTTTTATTTTCACTTGAATGTCAAAGCATGAGGGGCAACCTGATAGAAGCCACAAAATGATAAGAGGCTTTCATAGAATGGATAGTCAGAGTCTTTTTTTTCCCAGAGTAGAATTGTCAATTCACAGGGGACAAAGGTTTAAGGTAAAGGAGGAAAGTCGATTTAATTTATTGTAGTCATATGTACCTAAGCACAGTGAAAAGTTCTGTTTTGTGAACAGTACAGGCAGATCATAGCAAACAAGGGCATACAGATCATAGGGTGCTTAGACAGAGCAAGGCATACACAGTTACAGCTGCACAGGAAGGCACAAAGCACGATCAACATTATTTGAAATTAGAGAGGTCCATTCAGTCTAATAATGGCAGGAAAGAAGCTGTTCTTGAACCTGTTGGTACATGTGTTCAAGCTTCTGCCTGAATGGAAGACAGCATTACCAGGGTGGGGGTGGCCTTTGATGTTGGCAGCCTTTCCACAGCAATAAGAAGTATAAATGGAGTTCATGGATGGGAGGTTGGCTTTTGTGATGGTCTGGGCTGTGCACACAACTTTCTGTAGTTTCTTACTTTCTATAGTTTCTTACCTTCTGTAGTTTCTGACTAAGCCGTTATGCACCCAGATAGAATGCTTTCAATGGTGTGTCAGTGAAAGTTGGTGAGGGTCCTTACAGATATGTTGAATTTCCTGAGCTGTCTGAGGAAGAAGAGGCATTAATTTGCCTTCTTGACTGTCGCATCTAAGTGGGAGGTCCAGAACAGATTGTTGGTTATCGTAACTCCCAGGAACTTGACGCTCTTGACCCTCTCCATCTCAGTTCTGTTGATGTAGATTAGAGACATGTCCTCCTCCTTTCTTCCTGAAGTCAATGATCAAGTCTTTTGTTTTGTTGACATTGACAGAGAGAATGTTTAAAGAAGGCAAGATTTTTACAGAGGGTCGTAAGTAGAGGCAGACACAAGAGCAGTGTTTAAGAGGCATCTTGACTGACATATGAATTGGCAGGGAATAGAGGGATACAAACTGTGTAGAGGTAAAAGGTTTTTTCTTTAGAAAGGCTTAATGTGACAGTGCAGTCTTGGTGGGCCGAAGGGCCTGTTCCTGTGCTATACCGATCTTTGTTCTATTTCATACACAGTGCAACCAGGAAACTACAGTCTTTCTGGTCTTATTGGTTTTGGTGCAGATTTTTGACTGCATTCTCAGGATTTCTGCATTGCAAGAAACAGCAACAATTATTGCCCTTGACAGCATGGTGTTTTGTGATGTTCCTGAACTGCTGCAGCAATGTACTTTGATGCTGCTACAGTGCACCAGGCAGGGAGTTCCAGAACTTAGACCCAACAATAATGAGGAAATAGTGTGTATACTTTGAAACAAGGATGGTTTGTGACTGGGAAGGGCATGTGAACAAGAATCATAGAGTCCCTACAGTGTGGAAAGAGGCCATTCGGCCCAACAAGTCCACACTATGCCTCCGAAGAGCATCCCACCCAGACCCATTCCCCTACCCCGGCATTTCCCATGTCTAACCCATCTAACCTAAACATCCCTGAACACTACGGGCAATTTAGCATGGCCAATCCACCTAGCTGTATATTTTCGGACTGTGGAGGGAAACTGGAGCACCCAGAGGAAACCCAAGCACACACGGGGAGAATGTGAAAACTCCACACTGACAGTTGCCCGAGGGTGGAATCGTACCCGAATCCCTGGCGCTGTGAGGCAGCAGTGCTAACCACTGTGCCACCATGCTGCCCTGTTGTGGTATTGCCATATATTTCCATGTGCTTACTTATTCACAGTGGCAGAAGTCACAGGTTCAGATACCATTGAAGAAGTTGTGAGTTGATGCAGTCCAATCTAAGACAACACATCAAGCAAAGGCAGCCACATAGAAAGCTAAAATGAAAATTCATTCAGTACAGCTCCAGGAAGGGTGACCAGACCCAAAACGTTAACTCTGATTTTTTCACAGATGCTGCCAGACCTGCTGAGGTTTACCAGCAACTTCTGTTTTTGTTCCTGATTTACAGCATCTGCAGTTCTTTTGGTTTTTATTTACCCTGTTCAGTGCCCTGCCTCACCATTGCCACTTGCTGCAGGAAGTTCTGTTTCACTCAGCAGTTCTAGAAGTGTCTGTGGAAATAGAAACATAGTTAACTTTTTGAAGCCAATAGTTGTTCTTCGGAACTAAAGTTTTCCTTAGGCCCACTCTGATCCCCTGACCCAACTGCCATGTGGGGACTGACCATTTCCAGCTTGTGTCCAGGACTCAGGAAGCCCACAAGTTCACGTTAGGAAAAAGTGCCAGGAGAGTATGATCCAGGGCAGGGGGGAGGTGACTGAGAGGGAACACTAGGGGAATCAGTTGGAGGTGAGATAGGGTGGCCCAGGGTGGATGATTGAGTTGGGGACCACCAGGAGGAGAGAATTAAGGAAGGGGGATAGAATTGTAGCAACAACCTCGTTATCTTTTTGGAGTCAGAAGGAACACAAAATCTTTGAGTAACCTCCAGTTGTTCCTGTTAGGGACGCAGGAAAACAGGCACCAACCAATTAGCAGCAGCTTGATACACACCCTCCAGGACTTGGCTGTGATAAACTGGTCAGTTGTGTTACGCATGTATTATTCCATAAAATGGTCATGTTAAATTTACATGATATTTTAGCTCTTTGTTCTGATATGGGCATTGCCTTTCCTTAATTGTCCTTGAACTGTGTGACATGCAAGGCCATTTCAGAGGACAGTTGAGTCAACCACATTGCAGTGAAGGATATTAGTGAATCAGATTTATTTTTAAGAAAAAAACAAAGATAGTTTTCAAGGTTTCCATGACTGAGACTAGCTTTCAATTCATAGATTTTTATTCACTGAATGTAATTTTCATTGACTGCTGTGGTGTGACTTGAAGCCAAGTCCCTAGAGCATTGACCTGGGCCTCTGTGACATTGCCTCTGCATCACTGCCTCCTCTTCTAGAGCCCTAGCTGTCTCCTGTTGGAACCAGGATGATGTAGTGACTGTATCACTTCTGACAACCAAAGCCTTCCCCTGCAATAAGCAATCAGTACTTATTAATACAAACCTCATTTATTACCTTCATATTGGTTAAATGACCTGTCACGTCCTTGAGACGTATCTTGCTGTGTAAGTGCAGCTGACATTCTTTTGTTCCCACAGTGGAACTGAAATTATACATAATGCTCAGCAGCAGAATACAGCATATTCAATGGTTTCATGAATTATGAAGAAAGGGAATTAAACTTGCCATCTGAGCATAAGGAAAATTGAGTTCTGAGGAAGGGTCACCGGACCCAAAACGTTAACTCTGTTTTCTCCTCCACAGATGCTGCCAGACCTGCTGAGCTTTTCCAGCAACTTTGTTTTTGTTCCTGATTTACAGCATCCGCAGTTCTTTTAGTTTTTATTAAGGAAAATTGCAGCTGACTCTCGGATTGTGTGCCCAGTAGCGAAGACAAAAAGCACCTGCGCGAGTGAAGCCCCAGGCATCAGGTGGGCAGGAAAAAAAATGAGGGGTAGGGGGACACAGAAGCCACACCCTCAGCATAAGGTCTACTGAAGACAAAGCTACCTTAGGATGACTGAGAATCAGTGCAGTCACAGACTTATTTGGAACATAGAAACATAATTCAGGACCCTCTTTCGTAAAGACCTCAAACCTTGAAATATACCACACCCTGTTATAAGCAGTCAAAGTCACTGTGGCTTTGGAAATCCTTTGCTTCCAACTCTTTCCAATGATCAACTGCGAACTTTTGTGGTAACTGAAAAATGCTAGCAGCATACAGCATCTTACAGGTCACTGGGCCTCTTTTAACACTACCAGGCAGCTTCATGCTGTCCTGAAAAGTTGTTGCAAGAAATGTTTCTGTGAGCCTTCAATTCCACTTACAGCACTCGGATGGCAGTCATAGTATTGGCTACAGTGGTATGTTCAAATTAGACTTGAACTTACTTTGGCCTGCTCCCATTGCTACCGCAGCACAGAGTCAACTGAATTAACTGGTCATTGCATTCCTGAGTTATGAAACATTTATGCAGATTTGGGAGCCAAGAATAGTCCAAATTACATTTCCACTCCACAGTGAAAATTCAGCTGTGAAGTCATTGAGTCAAAGTTATGGTGGGACCCTTTGGTCCAACTGTAATCCCAAACTAAACTAATCTCACCGACCTGATTTTGGCCCATTTGGCCTCCAAACATTTCCTATTCATGTATTTATCTAAATGCCTTTCAAATGTTGTAACTGTACCTACATCCCACCACTTCCTGTGGAACTTCATTCCAGGCAGGAACCACTCCCTGTTTAAAAAAAATGTACCTCGTGTCTTTTTAAAATCTTTCTCCTCTCACCTTAAAAATATGCCCCTTAGTCTTGAAATTGCCCAACCTAGGAAAAAGAAACCTTCCATTCGCTTTATCCATACCCCTCATGATTTTGGAAACCTCTATAAGGTCTCCCTCAACCTCCTATGCTCCAGTGAAAAAAGCCCCAGCCTATCCAGCCTCTCTTTATAACTCAACCCTCCTTTCCCAGCAACATCGTGGTAAATCTCTTTTGAACCCCCTCCAAGTTAACAATATCCTTCCTATATTAGAAAGGCCAGAGGAGAGAACGCTGTGCCAGGCAGGCAGCATCACTGGGAGGAGTGGGTGAGGAGAGGACCCTGTGAGCTTGGAGTGTTATTCTGACCAATTACTACAGTTTTTAAATTTATTTACCTCAACATAAATATACTTGTTATCAATCAAATGGCCACATGAAATATCAACAGTTGATTCAATTTTGAGTGAATTTCTCCTCAAATACCGTGATCTACTGCAATGTCCGAGGAGTCAGTTGAGGGTATGAGTGAGAAGGCTCTTTGCCAGTAAGTTTTATTTAAGGCAAAGTTGCATCATTATTTAACTGGTCTGTGCTGTAAACAAAGTATAATAATGATGTGTATATCCCTACATTGCGTTTCTATTACTTAGTGTGTGTTTTTACTTTGATTATGAGAACCTCTTGCTTACCCAGAATAGTTGATCAGCCAGCACACTCCTGGTCCCATAGGTGATGGTTAATAAGACGTTTATTGCACTACCGTAAAGACAAAAGATGGGACCAAGACTGGGGGACCCTGGATGTCAACGGACGTAGAGGTTAGGATTAAGAATAAAAGTGAAACTTATGGCAGATACCAAGGGCTTAATTCAGTAAAAACTCCAAGTTAGAACCTTCCTGTTGTATGTGACTCAGTCTCTTCTTCTTTCTAACTGCAAAATAACATTTGTAGTGTTCTCAAATATTTCAGAACAGCTCCATCATTTGTACTTTCAAATGTTTTCTAAAAATTCATGGGTTTCGATGTTATTAAGTGCTTATATTAATAGTTTTGTTGTGTTTTATTCAGGTTTCCACTTTCTAAGGATCATTCTGTGTAATGTGAATGTAACAACGAAGTTGAAGATATAGAAAACCATCAGAGAAGATCATGGACTTTGTTATGAAACAGGCTCTGGGAGGTAAGGCTGACCATTGGGGAGAAGCAGGGATCAGCTTGGAAACTGGTCACTACCCACACCTTTGCTAGAAATCCATGTATAGCAGGGAAAGAAGGACACCAACCATAGAATGGAACTGGTCATGTGATTAGCAGTAAACTGAGAAAGAATCAAAAGCAAAAGACTAAAAAATAAAGAATAAAGAACAAATTTATAAAGTACAAAGATTTAATAAATTATATTTTTAAAAAACATCAGCTTTATTAACAATTTGAAGACAAAGCAATTGACATAAAAGTGCTGTAGAAAATTATTAAGAATAATGTTTAAACATGAACAAATGAATACAAAAAAAAATGAATCAAATGGACTCAAAAAATTGCCAGAGTTAATTCCCCCCAGTCTTATTTATTTGAGGTAAGCTATGCCAATCCATGAAGTGATAGCCTGCTAATTTGATGAGTTTAAGGTATGTTATAACTGAGATAGGAGGAGGGCAGTGTGCTTCTTTAGTCCCACTGCTCTAAGGGGCACAACATCAGTCTTAAAAATGTTTTATCCAAGTCCCAATTTGGCCAATCGTACGCTTTCTCTATGTTATACTTAGAATGAAAGGATATCAACCAGGTTTCTTCAATAAACACAAAATTATGAATTTATTATAAAGCAAAACCCATATGGTAAGAATTGTTTAATACGTACAATTTGTAAAATGAAAATATAAATGTTTACCCAAACAAACACAAACATGCACACAAATACACACACTCATACTTTAGGGAAAGAGGAAGAAACATATTTTCCTCTTTAAGAAGAAAAACAAACACTTCCTGGCCAAGGATAGTTACTTTTACAACAAAAAAAGGGTAGAGTATAGCATTTTATGAAATGTGTCAATTTCGTGATCTTGCTCATGGAGTCGTCACTAATCGTGCACTGCTGTCTATGGGGTCTTGGTAGACACAACTTGCTCAGGAAATACAAATGGAGAAGTTATTTCTGTTGCTCTCTTCCAAAGAACAATCAGATTTCAAGCTAATTTACTGCTAAGATGCTTCAGGAACAGGAGATATTAGCTAGGCATTTTGTTCTTAGCAGGCTTTCCTCCCCAACTAATTCCAAATCAGAACACTCAAACCCTCAACAACTTTTTAAATAGGACAATATAAAACCCAATTGCAAAAGAACCAGGTGTTTTACCTGAAGTAAATTCAAGCAACCAAGATCGGCAATTATACCAGGTCATATGATTTCAAAGAAACCTTGAAAAACTACTAACGTCTTTTCATTGATTTTTTTTTAGAAAAAATCTACCCAGGTACCTCTACAATTTTTCAAAGTCAATTCATCAAAACACAGACTCTGGAAGGGACACTCCTCAGTGTTGTGCAGCCTTGTTTATGTATGTTCACTAGTACATAAGGGGATTGTATTGAGGCCCCCGTGATGGCAGTTGATTGTACAGTGGCCCTGGCCTGTCCTAAACCTATTTAACAAGGGCCACTCTCGCCATGTTGTTCAAAGCCTGCCATTCAACCGATGGAATTTGTCACAAGGAACGTGTTAGTAATTTCCCATGTTTCCCATTCCTTGATCCAAATGATCTCAGTAGTTCTTTCTCAAGAAGGAGGATCCATATGGGGCACTGAGCTGGAAGGCAGGCTGCAGGCTGTCATCATGCAAGAGCTAAGTGAGGAGGGCAACACAGATGGTTTTCATCAGTTACTGGATATACGGGGGAGTGATGTTTCAAGGGAGGGAAGTTGAGCAGAGGACTCCAGTTATGATATGCTTTATTGCATTCAGCTGAATGTCAATATGATCTGCGTGTGATCACCTTTCTCCAGACACATGCACAATACTCTGCAAGGGGAACAATAGGGCAAATACTGAGGTCTGGAGTGTCGTGGAAGCAAGACCCCACATAAACCCAACGAACTGATCCATAGATTGTTTCTGGTTTTGACTTTTGCTGCGGTTTTCTTCACTGTTCCTGGAAGGACACTACCAGTCATTTTGGACTGGGCTCTTATCAAATATTTATGTAATTTTGTTGGCACTAGAATTACACATTGGATCCTCTAAAATTAACATTCAATGTGAGATGCTGTGTACTGCAGTAGTCTGTTAACTTTGTAACATTGTTTGAAGGATCTGATCCAGGATGCAGAAGAATGGAGTTTGATTGATGCAACAGATATCATCAGCATAGATGGCTTTCAGGAGGAGTCCAGTGTAACACTGGCAGCTGTGGGGTTGGGTCACACTGTGCCTGTCTTCAGGTTCTTTTGGAAGCATTTTTGATGTAGCTGGTGGTGCCAGAATGTGATCATCTGTTTGTGTCCTTATGGAAACCAACTTGGTCAAATTAAAGATGGTCTTTACTTCTGGAGGAATGTGCTGTGGGATAAGATGCTAGAGATTGTGAAGTACTCAGGAAGTAGCGAAATCAGAGCTAGCTGCCAGTGTGAGATCTTTTCCAGGTTTTGGAATTACAATGAAATGCCATCTGTCACATATTTAGGAGTGAATGTGAGCTGATGCTTCATATGTTTTTTATTCATTCATGCAATGTGGGCATCACTGGCTGGGTCATCACGAGTAGCCATTGCGAAGGTGATGGTGAGTTTCCTTCTTGAACCACTGCAGTCCATGTGCTGTAAGTAGACCCACAATGCCACGAGGGGAGAATACCTGAATTTTGATTGCACAACAGTAAAGGAATGGTGAAAGATTTCCAAGTCAGGATGGTGACTGTTTTGGAGGGAAACTTGCAGGGGGTGGTGTTCACATGTATCTGCTGTCCTCGTCCTTCTAAATGGGATTGGTCATGGCTTGGAAGGTGCTGTCTAAGAATTTTTGGTGAATTTCTGCGGTGCATCTTGTAGACGGTACACACCGCAGCTACTCAGCCTCCTTGGTGATCAAACGGGTTCCTTTATTCTGGATGGTGTCAAGCTTCTTGAGTGTCGGTGGGGCTGCATTCATCCAGGCAAGTGGGGAGCATTCCATTACATTACTTGTGCCTTGTAGGTGGTGAACAGGCTTTAGGAAGTCAAGAGATGTGTTACTCACTGCAGTGTCCTAGACCCTGACCTGCTCTTTTAGCCATTGTATTTATATGGCAAGCTCAGTTTAGTTTCTGGTCAATGGCAACCCCCGGGATGTTGAAATTGGGAGATTCAGTGATGGTTACACAATTGAATGTCAAGGGGAGATGGTCAGATTGCAGATGTTATTGCAGATGGTTATTGCCTGACATTTGAGTGATGTAACAATTACTTGCCACTTTTCAGCCCAAGCCTGAATATTGTCCAGATCTTGTTGTCATAGAATCATAGAGTCATACAGCACAGAAACAGACCCTTCAGACCAACTCATCCACACTCACCAGACATTCCAATCTGACCTAGTCCCATTTGCCAGCATTTGGCCCATCTCTCTCTAAAACCCTTCCTATTCATATACCCATCCAGGTGCCTTTTAAATGTTGTAATTGTACCAGCCTCCACCTATTCCTTTGCCAGCTCCTTCCATATGTGCACCACTCTCTGCATGAAAAAGTTACCACTCAGGTCCTTTGTAGATTTTTCCCCTCTCACCTTAAACCCTCTAGTTTTGGATTCCCCCACCCTTGGAAAAAGACCTTGGCTATTCACCCTATCTGTTTCCCTCAGGATTTTATAAATCTCTATAAGGTCACCTCTCAGCTTCTGACACTCCAGGGAAAATAGCCCCAGTCTATGCAGCCTCTCACTATAACTCAAAACCCAGCAACATCCTTCTTCTGCGCTTCTCTGCACTTTCTAGATTTAACAACATCCTTCCTATAGACGGGTGACTAGAATTGTACACAGTATTCCAAAAGTGGCCTAATCAATGTCCTGCATAGCTGCAATATGACCTCCCAACTCCTGTACTCAATGTTCTGACCAGTGAAGGTGAGCGTGCCAAACACCTTCTTCACCGCCCTGTCGACCTGCCACCCCACTTTCAAGGAACTATGCATCTGCACTCCTAGGCCTTTTTATTTGGCAACACTCCTCAGGGCCCCACCATTAACTGTATAAGTCCTGTCCTGGTTTGCCTCACCAAAATGCAACATCCCACACTTATCTAAATTGAACTCCATCTGCCACTCCTCGGCCCATTGGCCCATCTGATCGAGGTCCCCTTGTACTCTGAGACAGCCTTCATCACTGTCCACTATACCACCAATTTCAGTGTCATCTGCAAACTTACCGACCATAACCCCCATATTCACATCAAAATTATTTGCATAAATGACACAAAATGCATTGTAAGTGTAATAAGTGAGATGGTGGGAGTGATAAGAATATGAGTTTTAAATGATGTTGTGTAAGTGTTTTTATTCATTTGCAGGAAATGGGCACTGCTGGCTAGACCAGCATTTATTGCCCTTTTTTTTAAATTCGTTCACAGGATGTGGACATCTCTGGATGGACCAGCATTTACTGCAGTTAAGATTTAACCACATTGCTGTGGATCTGGAGTCACATGTAGGCAGTTTCCCTCCCTAAAGGACATTAGTGAACAAGGTGGTTTTTCCCAATAATTAATAAAGAATACATAGTTATCATTAGATTCTTAATTCCAGATCTTTATTGAAATCAAATTCCACCGTCTGCCATTGTAGGATTCAAACTTTGATAACATGTTTTGTAATGTGCGTGTGTGTGTATTGAGGAGATGTGATAAGAGCAGCGAGGAATGTTCTGTGTATAATAGTGAGCCTGATTTGAGTAACAAAGGGTTGTTTGTACCAAAGCATTGTTACTTCTGCTCCCTATTGAAATCATAGTCCTTATCATTTTGAGATAACAAAGTGTAGAGCTGGATGAACACAGCAGGCCAAGGAGCATCAGAGGAGCAGGAAAGCTGACGTTTCGGGTCGAGACCCTTCTTCAGAAAGGGGGGAGGGGAAGGGGATTCTGAAATAAATAGGGAGAGAGGGGGAGGCGGATAGAAGATGGATAAAGGAGAAGATAGGTGGAGAGGAGACAGACAGATCAAAGAGGTGGGGTTGGAGCCAGTAAAGGTGAGTGTAGGTGGGGAGTTAGGAAGGGGATAGGTCAGTCCAGGGAGGACGGACAGGTCAAGGGGGCGGGATGAGACTGGTAGGTAGAAGATGGGGGTGGGGCTTGAGGTGGGAGGAGGGGATAGGTGGGAGGAAGGACAGGTTAGGGAGGTGGGGACAAGCTGGTCTGGTTTTGGGATGGGGTTGGGGGAGGGGAGATTTTGAAGCTTGTGAAGTCCACATTGATACTATTAGGCTGCAGGGTTCCCAAGTGGAATATGAGTTGCTGTTCCTGCAACCTTCGGGTGGCATAGTTGTGGCACTGCAGGAGGCCCAGGATGGACATGTCGTCTAAGGAATGGGAGGGAGAGTTGAAAGGGTTCGCGACTGGGAGGTGCCCCCATCTCCTACCTACTAGCCTCATCCCGCCCCCTTGACCTGTCCGTCCTCCCTGGACTGACCTATCCCCTCCCTAACTCCCCACCTACACTCACCTCTACTGGCTCCAACCCCACCTCTTTGACCTGTCTGTCTCCTCTCCACCTATCTTCTCCTTTATCCATCTTCTATCCGCCTCCCCCTCTCTCCCAATTTATTTCAGAATCCCCTTCCCCTTCCCCATTTCTGAAGAAGGGTCTAGGCCCGAAACGTCAGCCTTCCTGCTCCTCTGATGCTGCTTGGCCTGCTGTGTTCATCCAGCTCTACACCTTGTTATCTCAGATTCTCCAGCATCGGCAGTTCCTACTATCCCTTATCATTTTGAGTATGGCCTACAAATGACAGAGAGAGCTGCCCCCAGCACAGTGTGAATGGCAGTTTATTCCCTTTTTCTGAGCCTTTTGAAGTATTTCTCTGATAGATTAGTAGAAAATTGAGAGAATTCCTGTGAATTTGCAGAACCTATTTGTCAGTGTTTACAAAGGTTTTGATGATTCATGCACATCCCAGTTCCATGGTTCTCATTAAAAGTCTCAGCAAAAGCCCATTTATTGTTTCCAAACTGCAGCGAGCTATATTCTAACTGTCCGATTAAATTTCCCGCAGGCATTATACTATCATCAACAGTCAAGGTCAGTTCAGCTCTGTCTCTTATGCTTCCAGCTCATTCTAAACTGCATCTGCAGCATCAGCCAATCTGCCATCCAAAGATCCAGCAAACTGGTGACTGATGCTTTATTTTCAAAGGACAAAAATCTCGATGCATTCCTTATGGGGTAACCTTCAACACTACACTTCTTCTACTCCCTTGTTAATAACTGACTTTCTGTGACTCTGCCAAACAAATTTCAATTTTCCCTGCTCCAGCCCTAATCCCTGACCCAGAATGGACGCTATAGCCCCCTCCAGTCCTAACCCTTGACCCTAATCAGACTCCCTGACCCCTAAATAGACGCTTGACCACTCTGGCTCTGACCATTGATCCTCATTGACATCTCACACATGACAACATAATCAGTGCGATGATGTTTTTTCTGAGTAACTTTCATGCCTGAGCAGGCTGCAAAGACAAGGGACAGTGTGGGATTTTGAGAAATTTGTTTTTTTCCTGAACCACCAAACTAAATTCATCTGGAAAATATTGAGGAAGCAGTATAAATACTAACTATCTCTACTTGTAAATTGTAAGAATTAGTTCAATGGTGCAGACAAGAGAGTGATAAGCCTGTTAAATAAATAAAAATTGTTTTTATATTTCTCAGCTCCCCTTTCAGTAGAGTCATAGAGGTGTATAGCATGGAAACAGACCCTTCGGTCCCACTAATCCATGCTGACCAGATATCTGAAACTGATCTAGTCCCATTTGCCAGCATTTGGCCCATATCCCTCTAAACCTATCCTATTTATACACCCATCTAAATGGCTGTTAAATGTTATAATTGTAACAGCCTCCACTACTTCCTCTGTTAGCTCATTCTGTGCATGCACTACCCTCTGTGAAAAAGTTGCCCCTTAGGTTCCTTTTAAATCTTTCCCCTCTCAACTTAAACCTATGCCCTCTAGTTTTGGACTTCCCTACCCTGGGGAAAAGACCGTGACTACTTACCCTATCCATGCCCCTCATGATTTTATAAACTTCTATAAGGTCACCCCTCAACCTCCAACGCTCCAGTGAAAATAATTGCAGCCTATTCAGCCTCTCCCAAACCTTCTAACCTTGGCAACATCCTTGTAAATCTTTTCTGAACCTGTAATTTAGTATTTGCATATAACAAGAAAGAGAAGAGCATGATGGACTGAACTCTAAACGAAGATACGACTGAATTTAATATTGATCAATTCTGGTCAGATGTACTGACAGTTTTGAACACTTCCAAATCTAAGCTAGTTACAAATCATTTCCTTCTTGAAAAATCCCCAGCAAAACTTCTAAAATAGCTTTCTCCAAATCTGAATTGCTTCTCAAAACACTTTTTTTTCAATTTAAGATACACAGATGGACAATGCAGAGCGATATTAGATGAAAACTCAATTGGGCCTAAATTCAACATCACCTAAAGCAGACATGTGTATTGTGATGCATGATTAACACAACACCATTCAGTGTGCTGCAAGCAATGTACCAACTTCATGTAGCCAATGCTGACCAGACTGATAAATGGCTGGATATCTCAGCTAGGGGCCCAGAATCATATGCAATTAACAGGAGTTAAATTAACTTGTACAAAAATAGAAAGTGCATGACAGCTGGAGGAGCTGCTGAAAGATGTTCTGCCATTGATGCTGACCTGGAAACCTTGATATATGGACCAGTGAGTATTGCAGGGCTCCTTCAGAGCAGGAGCATTGTTTCAGTAAGCCAGTGGTCTGTTCTGGCTCTCCCAGCCTATACGCTGGGCACTTGTATGTGCAATGTGCAACACAGAAAGTGAGTTAGTCTGGGGACTAATAATGAAAAATAAGGAAATGATGGATTTACTAAACAGATATTTTACATCTGTCTTCATTACAGAGGACACATAAAACATGACAGAAATAATTGTGAATCAGCAGACGAAAGAGAGGGACAAACTTACCACAGTTATAATCACTGGGGAAGGGGTAAGGGGAAAATGGTTAGAACAAATAGATGACAAGTTCCAAAGTCCTGATGGACTTCACCCTAAGGTCTTAAAATAAGTGGCTGCTGAGATAGTGGATGTATTGGTTTTCCCTAGAATCTGGAAAAGGTCCCAACAGAATGGAAACTAGTGAATGTGACTTCTCAGTTCAGGAAAGGAGAGGGGTTGAAAGCAGCAATCGAAGATCAGATCGCTTAAAACCTGTCGTAGAGAAAATGCAGGGATCTATCATTTAGGAGGTTAGAGTGAAAATCTCAAAAAGCAGAATCAACATGGTTTTGTGAAAGGAGAATCATGTTTGACAAATTGATTGGAGTTATTTGAGAAAGTAACAAATAACATAGATAAAGGAGAACTTGTTGATATTGTGTACTTGGAATTTCAGACGGTATCCGACAATTTACCACATCAAAGATTGCTATGTAAAATAAGAGCTCATGGTTTAAGGGATAACATATTAACATGGACAGAAGATTGGTTAGTTAACATCCCCACCAACGGCCCTGCATCACAGTCTATTCCAGGGGTCCCGCTCCGTGCCCACCAACGTGCCCACGTCACAGTCTATTCCAGGGGTCCCGCTCCGTGCCCACCAACGTGCCCATATCACAGTCTATTCCAGGGGTCCCACTCCGTGCCCACCAATGTGCCACGTCACAGTCTATTCCAGGGGTCCCGCTCCAGGCTCACCATTGCTGTCACCGCTCCACTGCCAGCTGGACCACACTGGGCTTACCACGCTGCCACCAACGCAGCTGCCACTCCTGTCGATCCACCAGGAGTAGTGATTTGGGCCTGCTGCATCGCTGCAACTGAAGCCCAACATCCTGATATTGACACCAGCTGCAGATGCTGCCCTGCTGCCAGTGCCATCTTGAAAGCCAGTGCTGCCACCACCAGCTCAAGTCCTGCACTGGTGGGCCCACCAATGCCAAAATCACCAAGCTTTGGCGGCATCTCTTGCCACTGGGTGCACACTCACTGCGTCACAAGCTCTCTAAGGGCTTGCTCTCCCCTGTGCTGAGCTCACTCTCTCTGAAAGAAAAGACAATAAAATAGGGAAGAAAGCAGGCAGATGTGTGTGAGCCCCAGGCCAGCAGCTCAGACACAGCGCTGTTACTCTGTTACTCTGTCACTATGAAGAGGGGAATATGCTGGGCCTGTAGCCATTGGAGTTTAGAAAAATAAAAGGTCAGCTGACAGAGTGGATGCTGAAAAGATGTTTTCTCTTTATGGGAGAGAATTGAACTTGGGAACTCAGTTTAAAAATAAAGGATCTTCCATTTAAGATAGAAATGGGAAGAGTTTTTTCCTCTCAGAGGGTTGTGACTCTGAAATTCTGGAGCAATGAAGGCAGAGTTATTGAGTATTTTTAAGGCAGAGTAGATAGATTCTTGACCAACAAGGGAGTCAAATGAGTTGGATAGGAATGTGGATTCGGAGCCATAATCAGATCAGCCATGGTTTTATTTAATAGCAGCGCAGCTCGAGGGGCCATATGGCCTACTCCTATTACTAAATCACAGGTAGGTATGTTTGTATGACCTGTTAGCAGTGGTTAGTCTTTGTTTCACTGTAATCATCCTTTGGTTTGTTATAACAGGTGAAGTGTAATTGACACGGTGGACTGCTGCAGAATGAAAGCTTTGTGATTACTGTCATGATAAGCAGGCATGGACCTGTATGATTCTCAACAGCTGGATGTGGCGGGAGTGGATTAAGTTTTGGTTCTGGTGCAGTACCCACAAAGGCAGTTCACAGCACACAGAGGCACCTTGCACCCTGGGTGACTGCAATTGTAATTAAACTGCAGACCTACAATATCTCTGTCTCTCTGGCATGAGAGAATGAAATGGTTAGATCTCATTGAGTAGAGAGCGTCAATAACCTCATTCATACAAAAGTGAACAAAAAAACTGAGATGTTATAAATATCTTCACCTTCAATCTGGACAGAGCTAGACATGCAATCATTTATCACAACAGTCACCTTGATAGTCATTGGCAATGTGATTCCTGCCCTACACTCAGATTCTAGTTGTATTTGCAGGAGGTGGCAGGACCCTCCTGATTTCAGACTCCTCACACATTAGTAATATTTAGCGGAGGTGGGAGGGGTGCGGGGGTGGAGGGGGGGTGTTCTTGCATGTCAGCTGGAGAGGCCATGTTGCCTGTTTTGGGAAGGTCTGCCAAATTAAGTGTTAATGAAGTAGACAGTGGCAGGTCTTTCTCAAGATCAAGGGCTTCAAAGTCCCACCTCCTGGGATGTCAGGGCGGCTCTCAGTCAGATTCCTCGATCAGTGAATACTTTTGAATACAGGATCCCCTCCCCCAACATCCCGGGGGCCTGCAGGCAATACTTACTTTTCTAGGTGTTCACGTGGCCCCTCAGTACTGGGTTCATACCTTCACCAGATGGTATAAGGCCCTTAAGCAGGTATCAGTTGCACACATAATGGCTTAAATTGCTGGTGGGGTAAAAAGACCATCTACAAATCTGGTCACCATCGATTTATCCAGCAACAGAGGAAGGCAGTGGACACTCCACACAAGGTCCTTTCCCCTGATTAAATACCTTTCCAGTCACCATGGGAGAAGGTACTAAATTCCACCCTATGTCCCTCTCTGAAGTTCAGCTGGATACATCCTTCTCCTCCTCCGCTCCCTTCCAGCAGTTGGCCTGCTGTATATGATCTTTCATTTTAGAGTCATAGAGTCCTTCAGCATGGAGACAGGCCCTTTGGCCCAAATTGGCCCATGCCAACCAAAATGTCCATCCATGCTGACCCCATTTCCCTGCTCTTGACCCCATTTCCCTGCACTTGGCCCAAATCCTTCTAAACCTTTCCTATCCATGTATTCATCCAAATGTCTTTTAAATGTTGTTAATGTACCTGTCTCAACCACTTCCACTGGCAGCTCATTCCATATGCGTACCACCCTCTGTGTAAAAAAGTTGCCCCTCAGGGTCCTATATATTCTTTCCCCTCTCACCTTAATCTGATGCCCTCTAGTGCTCGATTCCCCAACCCTGGGAAAAAGAAAGAGTGCATTCACCCTATCCATGCCTCTCATGATCTTATACACTTCTATAAGATCCCTCCCTCAGTCTCCTACACTCTAAAGAAAAAAGTCCTAGCTTGTCCAACCTCTCCCTATAACTCAGTTCCTTCAGTCCTGGCAACATCCTTGTAAATTTCTTCTGAACTCTTTCCAGTTTAACAATATCCTTCCTATAGTAAGGTGAGTAAAACTGAACACAATACTCCAAGTGTAACCTCACAAATGTCCTGTACAACTGCAACACAACTTCTCAACTTCTGTACTCAATGCCCTGACTGATGAAGGCCAGTGTGCCAAAAGCCTTCTTCACTGCCCTGTCTACTTGTGACTCCACTCCCAGAGAACCGTGCACTTGAACTCCAAGGACCCTCTGTACCACTACACTCCTTAAGGCTCTACCATTCACCATGAAACTCCTACCGTGATTTGACTTTCTAAAATGCAACACCTTACACTTATCTATATTAAACTCTATTTGCCATTTCTCAGCCCACTTCTCCAGCTGATCAAGATCCTGCTGCAATTTCTGATAACCTTCCTCACTGTCCATGATACCGCCTATTTTAGTGTCATCTGCAAACTTACTAATCTTGCCTTTTATGTTCTCATCCAAATCATTAATACAGATAACAAACACTAATGACCCCAGCACTGAACCCTGCGCAGACCACTAATCACAGGCCTCCAGTCTGACAAGCATCTTTCCACTATTACTCTCTGCATCCTACCATGAAGCCAATTATGTATGCAATTTGCCAGCTCTCCCTGAATTCCATGCAATCTAACCTCCCAGAGCAGCTTACAATGTGGAACCTTATCAAAGGCCTTACTGAAATCCATATACACTACGTCTACTGCCCTGCCCTCATCAAACTTCCTGGTCACTTCATCGAAGAACTCTATCAAATTTGTGAGGCACGATCTCCAACACACAAAGTCATGCTGACTATTCCTAATCAAACCCTGTCTTTCCAAATGCATGTATATCTTGTCCCTTAGAATCTTCTCAAGTAACTTACCTACCACAGATGTTAAGCTCACTGTTCTATAATTCACAGGTTTTTCTTTGCAGCCCTTTTTGAATAAGGGCACAATATTTGCTACCCTCCATTCTTCAGGCATCTCACCCATGGCTAACAATAATGCAAATATATCAGCCAGGACCCCCGCAATTTCTTCTGTAGCCTCTTGCAGGGTTCTTGGATATATCTGGTCAGGACCAGGAGATTTATCCACCTTCATACATTCTAATATTTCCAACACCACTGTGATATGGACTGTCCCCAGAATATCGCCGCTAAGTTCCCCAAGTTCCTAAGTCTTCATGTCTTTCTCCACGGTAAACACAGAGGAGAAATATTCATTGAGGACCTTGCCCATCTCCTGCGGTTCCTCACACATACCTGTCTACTTTGGTCCTTGAGGGGTCCTATTCTCTCTCTAGTTATTCTTTATCCTTTAATATACTTCAAGAATCTCTTTGGATTCACCCTAATCTTCTTAGCCAAAGCTATCTCATGCCCCCTTTTCGGCTTCCGGATTTCCTTCTTCAGTAAACTCCTGTATCCCCTATATACCTCCACGGATTCCCTTGATCCCAGCTACCTGTACCTGAGCCATGCCTCCTCCTTTTTTCTGGTCAAAGCCTCAATATCTCTTGTCATCCAGGGTTCCTTACTCCTGCCAACCTTGTCCTTCACCCTCACAGGAACATAGAGACCTTGAACTCTAGCTATCACACTTTTAAAAGGCTCCCACTTGCCAGAGGTCCCTTTGGCTGCAAACAAACTGCTCCAATCAACTCCTGCAAGCTCCTGTCTAATTCCATCAAAATTCGCCTTGCCCCAATTTAGAACTTGAACCTGTGGACCAGTTTTGTCCTTCTCCACATACCTATTTTAAAATTAATAGAACTATGGTCACTGGTCCCAAAGTGCTCCCCCACTGTCACCTTAGTCACCTGTCCTGCCCTATTTCCCAAGAGTAGGTGGGATTTTGCCCCTTCCCAAGTAGGACCCTCATATACTGCTTGAGGAAACTTTCCTGAACACATTTAACAAATTCCACCCCATCTCAGCACTTAACACTTTGGCAATCCAGGTCTATGTTAGTAAAATTAAAATTCCCCACTTGAACAACCCTATTTCTCCTGCAAGTCTCCACAATCTCCTTGTATATTTATTCCTCTAATTCCCGTTGATTATTTGGGGGCCTATAGTACAACTCCAATAACATCACCATCCCTTTCTTATTTCTTAGCTCCACCCACAAATCCTCACTGGATGATCCCTCAGTTATTTTATCTCTGACCACTGCTGTGATACTCCCCTGAATCAAAAATGCAACTTCCCCTCCCACCTTTCCTCTACCTCTCTCCCCACTAAAGCACCTGTACCCTGGCACATTAAGCTGCCCGTCCTGTCCCTCCCTTAGCCATGTTTCTGTAATGACTATAATATCCCAGTCCCACGTACCTATCCACGCCCTGAGTTCATCGGCCTTACCTGTCAGCCCTCTTGCATTGAAATAGATGCAATTTAATCCAACAGGCATTCCTCGCTCCCTGTCGTGTTCCAGCCTGACCTGTCTCTTCAACTTGCTATTTCTGATTACTGTTTCTCCTCCCAGCCTCACAGTTGCCTCCCTGCTGTTGAGGATCCCACCCTCCTGCCAAGTCATTCATGGAGTCAGAGTCACTCAGCATGGAAACAGACCATTCGGTCCAACTAATCCATGCCGACCATAATCCCAAACTAAACTAGTCCCGCCTGGCTGTGCTTGGCCCATGTCCCTCCAAACCTTTCCCATTCATGTACTTCTCTAAATGTCTATTAAACATTGTAACTGTACCCGCATCCACCATTTCCTCTGGCAGCTCATTCCACACACAAACCACTCTCTGTGTTAAAGAAGTTGTCCCTCATGTCCTTTTTAAATCTTTCTCCTCTCGCCTTAAAAATAAGTCCCCCTAGTTTTGAACTCCCCTACCTTAATGAAAAGACCTTTGACATTCACCTTATCTATGCCCCTCATGATCTAATAAACCTCTATAAGGTCACCCTTCAACCTCCTACACTCCAGTGTAAAAAGTCCCAGCCTTTCCAGTCTATTTTTTTTTAATCTCAAATGCTCCATTCCTGGCAATATCCTGGTAAATCTTTTTAAAATGTCTCCAGTTTAATAATATCCTTCCTATAACAGGGTGATCAAAACAGTACATACTCCTCGAGAAGAGGCCTCACTAATCTATTCCTGGAAGAATATCTGTAAATGCTAAAATGCGTTGGAGTGACCGGTATATGAAGGAGTCTTGTAGTCCGAGAAAAATCTTTCAACACCTACCACACCATTTATTTTGCAGCTTGTTATAAAGTATTTGTGGAATTGCTAGAAAAAAAATCAACTGACAACAGACAGGGAAGTGATGGCCTAGTGATAATGTCACTGGCCTGTTAATCCAGAGAACCAGGTAACATTCTGAGGACCTGGGTTTGAATCCTGCTTTGGTAGATGGTGGAATTTGAATTCAATAAATGTCTGGAATTAAGGATCTAATGATGACTGTGAATCCATTGTTAATTGTCAGGGGAAAAACCCATCTGGCTCAGTAATGTCCTTTAGGCTAGGAAACTGCCATCCTTACCTGGTCTGGCCTACATGTCACTCCAAATCCACAGTAATGCAGTTGACTCTTAGGGCTAGGGAATAAATGCTGGCTTGGCCAGCAATGCCCTCATCCTGTGAAAAAATAAATCAATTAACCAATAACTTTTTCTTATTCCTTCATGGGCTGATGGTATTGCTAACTGGACCAACATTTATTGTCCATTTTTTGTTGTCCTTGAGAATGTGATAGTGAGCTGACTTCTTGAACCGTTGCAGTCCATATACTGTCCCCAATATTGTTAGGGAGGGAGTTCCAGGATTAATTGAACAGGTATTTTTCACTGTAGAGGATACAAAGAAATCCCAGAAAGAACTGTAAATCAGGAAATGGGAGGTGGGAGGAACTCAAGAAAATTACAATCACCAGTAAAGAAGCACTGAACAAATTGTTGGAGCTGCGAGTTGAGAAGACTCAGGTTCTAACAGACATCACCTGAGGGTCATAAAATATAGTGGCTAGGAAGATAGTCAATGGTCCAAGGAAGAGTCATAGTGGACTTGAAATTTAACTCCGTTTATTGCTCCACACATGCTGCTGGACCTGCTGAGTTTCTCCAGCCCTTTCTGTTTACTTCAGATTTCCAGCATCTGCGGTATTTTGCTTTTAATTAGGTGGTTATTGTGTTGGCTTTAATTTTCCAAAATTCCCCAGATTCAGAGAAGATTCCATTTGTTTTGGAAAATCACAGATTTAATTCCTTTGTTCAAAAGGGTGGAAGACAGAAAGCAGGATACTGCAGGCTTGTTAACAACATCTATCATTGGAAAAGTGTTCGAAGCCATTATTAAAGATATTAATATGGAGCATTTGGAAAATTCAAGGTAATTAGGCAAATTCAATTTGGTTTTGTGAAAGGAAAATCATGTTTAACCAACTTAATTGCGTATTTCGAAGAAATAACATGCTGTGGATAAAGGGGAACCAATGGATATAAAGTATTTCGATTTCAAGAAGGCATTTATTAAGTTGCTATATCAAAGATTATTGCAGGAAAATAAAATCTCATGGTATAGCAAGTAATATCTTGCCAAGGATAGAAAATTGACGAGTTAACAGGAAACATTGGGTAGCCATAAATGGATCATTTTCAGGTTAGTAACTTTAATGAGTGATATGCCAAAAGGATCAACTTATATTAATGACTTGGATGAAATGACAGAAGTTGTGTTTGCTAATTTTGTTGATGGCACAAAGATAGGTGGGAAAGTAAGTTGTGAAGAGGGCAGAAGGAAGTGACAAAAGAATACAGGCAGGTTAAGTGAGTGGGCAAAGATGTGACAAATAACAATATAATGTGAGAAAATGTGAAATTGTCCATTTTGGCACAAAGAATAAAAAAGAAGCATAGGATCTAAATGGTGAGAGATTGTGGGGCTCTGAGATACAAAAGCATTTGAATTATGAATTGAATGATTTATAGTCATTTAGTATTTGACAAATAAATACAGTGAAAAGTGTAACATGTCCTAGTATATGAACTGCGAAAGGTTAGTATGCAGCTTGTTATAATCCCAGCTGATGTTAATACTGGACAAGTCATATCCCAGACTGTTGGATCTTAACTTTGTTTTTGTTTAACCATAGCGATGAGGCACTGAATGCATTTACAAGAGACTCAGTGTACTTTTAATACAAGAAAGGCTTATTAACACGGCATGGTGGCTCAGTGATTAGCACTGCTGCTTCACAGCACCAGGTACCCGGGTTCAATTCCACCCTCAGGCAACTGTCTGTGTGGAGTTTTCACATTCTCCCCGTGTCTGCATGGGTTTCCTCCAGGTGCTCCAGTTTCCTCCTATAGTCCAAAGATGTGCAGGTTAGGTGGATTGGCCACGCTAAATTGCCCGTAGTGTTCAGGCATGTGTAGATTAGGTGGGTTATAGGGGCATGGGTCTGGGTGGGATGCTCTGAGGGTCGGTGTGGACTTGATGTGTTGAAGGGCCTGTTTCCACACTGTAGGGATTCTATGATAACCAAGGAAAAAAACCTACATTATTTTAATAGACAAAATAAACACTGAAAAGATTTAATTACAGACATTAAAAAAGGATTCAAATTCACACTATTCCTTCTGTGCTAGCAATATCCTGAGAAACATCCAAACCTTAGTAAAGAGTTACTTTTATTCCCACACTAAGGCTCATTACTCAGACTCAGGCTGGTACAGCTGCAACCAGCTTTCTTTCAGCAAATTTCTATGCAGTCACTAGATGCTTTTCCCCTTCACCTGGTACCTCTTCCTGAGATATCTAAAACAAATTACAAACTAAACTCACTTTAACTTTACAGAAATGCTATGGATTCCCTAAACCTAGAGTCCAACAGTCCTTCACTGTCTGACATATAACACACACACAAGCAGACTGACTGACTTCTCGATTATCTGTTTCTTTCTATGTCTGGAGCCCTGCTTCTAGGCAGCAGTATGGATTTTTAATGCACCAAAATTTAACCTCCCAACTCAAAGTCAAAGCTGTAAAATATCATTTAAATCCATTTAAACAAAACAATCATTCAGAGTCCTTGGCACTACAGCCCCAAATTCACAAATGGAACTCTAAAAATGACCATTTCTTCCTCCTCTTAACATAAAATATAACCTAAACTTAAAGTTATACACTATTTTTAATAAGGTCTGCAAATAATTAGAAAATCTAATAGAATGTTATTGTTTATTGAAAGGGGAATTGAATACAAAAGTAGGGAGACTATACTTCAGTTATACAGCACAGTGGTGAGACCACACTTGGAGTGCTATGCACAGTACAGGCTTCCTTATTTAAGGAAGGATGGAAGTGAATTGAAGATAGTTCAGAGAAAGTATGCCAGACTAATACCTGGAATGGCTGCGTTGTCATATGAGAAAGATTGGACAAGCTTGGCTTGTATCTGCTGGAGTTTAGAAGACAAGGTTCTGCATGGGAGACTAGTTAGCAATGTTGGATCACATGGGATCCTGGGGAGCTAGCCAATTGGATACAAAACTGGCTTGAAGGTAGGAGACAGAGGTGGGTGGTGGAGGGTTGATTTTCAGACTGGAGGCCAGCAACCAGTGGAGTGCCACAAGGATCAGTGCTGAGTCTGAAGAAGGGTCTAGGCCGGAAACATCAGCCTTCCTGCTCCTCTGATGCTGCTTGGCCTGCTGTGTTCATCCAGCTCTACACCTTGTTATCTCTGATTCTCCAGCATCGGCAGTTCCTACTATCTCTGAATCAGTGCTGAGTCCACTGTTTTTTGTCATTTATATAAATGATTTGGATGTGAATATAAGAAGTGTGGTTAGTAAGTTTGCAGATGACACTAAAATAAGTGGTGTAGTGGACAGTGAAGAAGTTTATCTCCAAGCCCAATGGGACCTTGATCCCATGGGCCGATGGGCTGAGGAGTGGCAGATGGAGTTTAATTTAGATAAATGTGAGGTGCTGCATTTTGGAAAGGCAAATCAGGGCAGGATGTATACACTTAATGGTGGGGCCCTGGGGAGTGTTGCTGAACAAAGGGACCGAGAGGTGCAGGTGCATTGTTCCTTGGAAATAGAGTCGCAGATAGACAGGGTAGTGAAGAAGGTGTTTGGTAAGCTTGCCTTAATTGGTCAGAGCATTGAGTATAGGAGTTGGGATGTCATGTTGTGGCTGTACAGGACATTGGTGAGGCCACTTTTAGAATACTGTGTTCAATTCTGGCTGCCCTTCTGTAGGAAAGATGTTGTTAAACTTGAGAGGGTGCAGAAAAGATTTACAAGGATGTTGCTGGGACTAGAGGGTTTGAGTTATAGGGAGAGGCTGAATAGGCTGAGTCTATTTCCCTGGAGCATCGGAGGCTGAGTGGTGACCTTATAGAGGTTTATAAAATCTTGAGGGGCATGGATAGGGTGAAGAGCTAAGGTCTTTTTCCCAGGGTTGGGGAAAACTAAGGGGCATGATTTAAGGTGAGAGGGGAAAGATTTACAAAGGACCTGAGGGGTGACATTTTCATGCAGAGCGTGGTGCATGTATGGAATGAGCTGCCAGAGGAAGTGGTGGAGGCTGGTACAATTACAACATTTAAAAGGCATCTGGATGGGTATATGAATAGAAAAGGTTTAGAGGGATATGGGCCAAATGCTGGCAAATGGGACTAGGTCAGATTGGGATGTTTGGTTGGCATGGCCAAATTGGACCAAAGGGAGCTGAATGACTCCGACTCTATTAAGTGGAATTTGTTTCAAAGATAACAAGGATACTGAGGTGGTGTGACAGGATGGATGTGGAGAGGTGTCTGCTTGTCTGGGAGAATCTAGAACTAGGGGTCATTGTTTCAAAATAAGGTGTCACCTACTTATGGCATAGATGAAGACAAATATTTTTCTGAATTTTGTTTATGAATCTTTGGAGCTGTCTTCCTCACAATGTGTTGAAGAGCCTTGAACATACTTATGGCAGAGGTAGACAGATTCTTGATAACCAAGAGGGTGAAAATTTATTTGGGGTAGGTGGGAATATGGATGAATCAGCTCAGCCATGATCTTTTTTAATGATGAAGCAGCTCAAGAGATGGAGTGGCCTATTTGTGTTCCTAATTTGTATGTACCTATGGAAGTGATGACTTAAACTATCCATCTTCTTCTACTCCAGTGCTTTCATTGTGACAAGTTAATTCCACTGTTGACTGTGTGCTGCATTTTGGTGGAATTTTGATTAGCTATCTGAGCTGTACTTAGGCTTTGATTTGATAGATTTAGGAATTGGAATCTGCTGACTGCAGGAAAATGCCGGAAAAATGCTGCAGTAAGTTTTGTTCCATTGAACAGTCTCTGGATCAGGCCATTCATCAGAGCCGAAGCATAAATGCTGCGTCGATAAAGAAACTGATTAAAATCTACTAATCTGAGCACAGAGTAAATTTTCTTTTGGGGAGATTGAAATATATCAGACATATAACAGAAGCTGTTGATTTAATCAGCAATGGAAAATGGAATTTGTTGAATGTAATTATAAAGATTTAATTGTGGATGATTACAGAACTAATAATTAAGACTGTTGTATCTGACAAGTCCAAATTACATATAATGTAATCTAAACTTGCATAGGGAATCTTTGCTGTTAAAATAAGCTGTTGGAAGTTTGGATTTGACTATTTGGATGTTAAAAGCAAATTATTCAATTAGGTTATGATGATTTCCTCCTTTTGTGAGGTTACAGCTGGTTTCACTAAATCTGTAACAATTAGACTATTTTGCACTAGTTACAAGTTTGTTTCATTCATCAGCTTTCTTGCATTGATTTATATCATTATCTTCATGAAAATGTTTTATGATTTATTTTGATAATTATGATAATTATAATTAGATTGATGGTGAGTTTTTATTTTAGCTGCTGTGTTCAAGAAATCAAATCCACTTTTTCAAAATAAAAGCAGAAACTGCTGAAAACACTCAGCAAGTTAGACAGTAGCTGTGGTCAGAGAAATAAAATTAATGTTTCTTCAGGATTCCATATTGAAAAGTGATTTTTTTAAGGTTTGCTTAGGTTCATAAAGACTCAGAGAGAGCAGTGAGAATTTAATAAAGGAGTGCGATTGGAGGAGGTGAATGAGGTTGGGGGAAAATAAAGTGTATGAGAGATATAGACCTGCAAGGTATACACAAAAATAAAACAGCGAAGGATTAGGGATAGCGTTAGATACAAGGAAGATGCATATAAAAAAACCCAGAAAACCAGAAAAAAAAACAGACCTGAGGATTAGGAGTCGTTCAGATTTCATCTACCTTGATTCTTACATCCAGCTTATTTGCCAACGGGCAGTGGAGACAGCAAGTGGAGAGTTTTCTATGTTGGAGTCCTCCCCTTTTCCATCAGAAACCTTGCGGAGGAGGGTGTTACATACAGCAGTCCTGTATAACTGCAGATTGTAGGGTTCAAGGACTCCCAGCACAACTGTTTATTTTGCAGTACTGTGGAATCCATGGAACATGTATATATATTAGTTTCAGGCAATTGTACACCCTTTTCATGTTATTTGTTGTGTTTTTGGCTGCACTTCAGCCCTATGCTCCCGATCTATGGGCACCTGGTGAAGAGGGGTGTTGGCATAGCGGAAGGTGACCTCATGGGTCTGCTCCTGGGCCTGGCCAGGCTGTGGCTATAAACAAGCCCAGGCTGCGGGCTGTGGAGGGGGTCATATCTGCCAACTGTTTGCCCTTCTTCCAAAGTTACGTTCATGCCCTGATATCATTGGAGAAGGAGCACACAGTGTGCATCAGTGCTCTCAATGTCTTTAGAGAGATGTGGGCACTGCAGGGAATACACTGATTTAGTTCACCATCAAACTTCAGTATACTTTGATTTAGTCCCTCCCTGTTCTCCCTACACCCACCTCACTTTTGATGATTGCATTGCATGTAATGGGTTTTGCATGTACAAAGACACAATAAAGTAGATGTAGGTTAAAAACAAAACAAAAATCCTGGTAATTTGGTAGTGGGAAAGTTATTCTGTTGTATGTGATAATAGTTCTGTACATTTAAAAAACAGCAAACCCAGTCCCTACCTCAGAACCAGGAGAACCTGGATTCAGGTCCCACCTTGAGAAGTGTGTAATAACAAGTTGATTAGAAAATTAAGAGTTGGTATTTTGGGAAAAAGCAGACCAATTGTAGAGAGATGGCACCTCGGGGAGTACAGGGCTTTATTTTTCCCTCCTACACGAGTTGGATTTAGCTCTCCCTTTTGATGGTTTGTGTTGCCTGTAATGGGCTGTGCATGTAAATATCTAATTGGCCACATGGCTGATGTATTGGTGGCTGTCAATAGTTAAAAGTTAAAAAAAAAAGACACGGTGATTTGGCAATGCGAAAGACATTTGGTTGCATGTGACACCACTTACAGATATATAAAAAAAGTAAAGTACACCCAATATGAAAAAAAAGCAGACCCAAAGGGGCTCTTCTGGTGCAGTGGTAGTGTACCTACCTCTGAGCCAGGAGGCCAATGTTCAAACCCCACCTGCTCCAGCATCTTTGAACAGGTTGATTTAAAAAAAACAGACCCAGAAGAAAAGATCATGTGGCACAGTTGTAGTGTCCTTAGCTCTGGCCCTGAAGGCCTGAGTTCAAGTCCCAACTGCTGCAGAATTGCAACATTCACATGTGAACAGGTTGAAATATATAAAGCAGACCCAGGAATGGGTCTGCAAAACTGTCTGTCCCAGGCTGGGACTAGCCTATGTACGCCACTATTTGTAGCTCTGTTTTGATGTTCAACAACAAAGGGTTGCTTTCCAGTCAAGCTTCCGGAGTTATGACAGTAACATCACCAAGTTTACAGATGACTCAAAGCTGGGTGGGAGGAGGATGCTGAGGTGCTTCTGTGTGATTTGCACAAGTTTAGTGAGTGGGCAAATGCATGAAGTATGATGTGGATAAATGTATGGTTATCTACTTTGGTAATAAAAACGGGAAGGCAGATTATTATCTGAGTGACAATAGTTGGGAACGGTGAGGAATCTGGACATCCTTGTGTACCAGTCACTGAAGGTAAGCACGCAGGTGCAGCAGGTGGTAAAGAAGGCAAATGGTATGTTGGCCTTCATTGCGAGAGATGTTGAGTACAGGAACGGGGATGTGTTGCTGCAACTATACAGGGCCTTGGTGAGACCACACCTTGAATATTGTTTGCAGTTTTGGTCTCTACTTGAGGAATGATGTTCTGGCTATGGAGGGAGTGTAGCAACGGTTTACCAAACTGATTCCTGGGATGGCAGGACGGACTATAAAGAGAGAGGGAATCAATTAAGACCATATTCGCTGGAGTTTAAAATAATGAGGGGGGGGGATCTCATAGAATACAGTAAAATTCTAACAGGACTAGACAGGGTGAATGTGGGAAGGGCATTCCCCATGACCGGGAGATCCAGAACCACGGGTCATAGTTTAAAGATACAGGGTGAGTCATTTAGGAGATGAGAAAGGTCTTCACCTAGTGAGTGATGAGTTTCTGAAATGCTCTGCCATAGAAATCAGTTGAGGCCAAAACATTGAATGTTTAGAAGAAAGAAGTAGATATAGTTCTTAGGGCTAAAGGATTCAAAGGTTATTGGGAAAAAGTAGGAACAGGGAATTGCATTGGATGATCAGCCATGATTGTATTGAAGGACAGCAGGCTCAAAGAGCCAAATGACCTACTACTGGTCTTAGTTTCTATGTCTCCATGTTCCTATGTTGGATCTTATGGCCTTTGCAATCTCAGAGGAGACTAGAAAACTAGAAATCCATGAACTGCAGTGAGTTGAGGCTGCAGAAGGAGTAGATTGAGAGTGATAATGCATTTTCAGAAGGTGAATCTTGCAAACTGAGGAGGGAAGTGGTCATGTTAATATTTATGAGCATGGGAAGCTCTAATAAAGAGAGTGTGGAATTGAAATTCCAGTCAAATTCTGCTGGGGCAGACATTGAAGCGAATATTTCAGATTAAACAGAATAGATATATTTTAACAAGAAAAAAAGATTCGAAGAGGAGGATCCACCATCTGTGGTTAAGGAAAAATGTGAATGAAAGTATCAAACTTAAAGAGAAGGCACATCATGGCACAGAGATTAGAGACAAGTCAGATCATTGGATAGAATATAAAAATTGCAAGGAATCACTTAAAAAAAAACTGATAAGGAGGGAATAATTAAAGTACAAGAGAAAGCTGGTTAGAATTATAAAAACAGATAGAAAGTGTTTCTATTGAAACAAAAGGGAAAATAATTAACAATGTGAGCATTCGTCCAATAGAAAGCAAGTTTGTCTGAAAAATTAATAATGAAAAATAAGGCAATGGTAGCTGAACTAAATGGTATCTTATTTATTCAGTCGTGGGCCGTGGGTTGTGGGTGTGCTGGCTGGGCCAGTATTCCCAGCATTGCCCATCCTTAGTTACTCTAGAGAAGGTCGTGAAAAGCTGCCTTCTCGAACTGCTGCAGTCTATATGCGGTTGGTAGACCCACAATGCTGTTAGAGCAGGACTTCCAGGATTTTGACCCAGTGACATTTGAGGGAATGATGATACATTTCCAAGTCAGGATGGTGAGTTACTTGGAGGGAAACTTGCAGATGGTGGTGTTCCCATGTATGCTGCCTGTCTTTCTAGATGGAAGTGGTCATGGAAGGGACTGTGTAGGGATCTTTAGTGAATTTCTGCTGTGCATCTTGTAGATAGTACATTGCTGCTACTGAGCATTGGTGGTGGAATGACTGAAAGTTGATGTGGTGCCAATCAAGCAGTCTGCATTGTTCTGTATGGTGTAAAGCTTCTTGAGTATTGTTGGAGCTGCACTCATTCGGGCAAGTGGGGAGTATTCCATCATGTATGCATTGTACATGGTGGATAGGCTTTGGAGAGTCAAGAAGTGAGTTCATTACTGCAGTATTCCTACACTTCGGCTTGCTCTTGTAACCACCTTATTTTTACGGCAAGTCCATTTTCTAGTCAATCATAAACTACCAGGATGTTGATAATGGTTGGGGGGTGGGGGGGTTCAGTGACAGTAACACCATTGAATATCTAGGGATGGTGGTGGTTGGATAGTCCATTATTGGAGATGGTCATTGCTTGCCTCATGTGGCACAAATTCTATTTGCCGCATTTCAGCCCAAACCTGGATATTTTCCGGGTTTTTTATATTTGGACATGGAATCCTGTGGTGTCTGAGGTAGTTGTGAATGGTGCTGAACGTTGTGCAATCATTGGCAAACTTCCCACTTCTGACCTTATGTTGGAGGGAAAGTCATTGATGAAGCAATTGAAGATGGTTGGGTCTAGGACACCACCCTGAGGAGCTCCTGCAGAGATGTCCTGGAGCTGAGATGACTGACCTCCAACAACCACAACCATCTTCCCATGTGTCAGGTATGACTTCAACCACCGGAGCGTTTGTCCCCTGATACCCATTTTGCTAGGGTTCCTTGACGCCACACCCTGTCAAATGCAGCCTCACCTCAGGAATTCATTTTTTTTGTCCTTTTTTTCCTAATTCACTCATTGGATCTGGGTGTCACTGTTTATTGCCCATCCATAATCACCCAGAGGGAATTTAAGAGTCAACCACATTGCTGTGGGTCTGGAGTTATGTGCAGCCTAGGCTGAATAAAGATGGAAGTTTTCCTTCCCTATGGACATTAGTGAATCAGATGGGTTCTTCCTGACAATTGACAATGGTTTCATGGTCATCATTAGACTACTAGTTTCAGATTTTACTGAATTCAAATTCTACCATCTGTCTTGGCAGGATTCGAATTCATGTCCCCAGAACATTCCCTGTGTCTCTGGATTAATAGTCCAGTGAAAATGCCTCTAGACCCTTGCCTCAATACAGAACCAGGGCTGTAATGAGGTCAGGAGCTGGGTGTCACTAAGCATGGGTTTCCTCTGGGTGCACCAGTTTCCTCACACAGTCCAAAGATGAGCAAGTTAGGTGAATTGGCCATGCTAAATTGTCCCATAGTGTCTAGGGATGTGCAGGCTAGGTGGGTTAGCCATGGAAGATACAGGACTATGGGGATTAGGTGGGGGTCTGGGTCTGAATGAGTTGGTTTTTGGAGGGTCAGTGCAGACGTGATGGGCCAAATAGTTTCTTTGTTCTCTAGGGATTCTATGATGCTATCCTTCAATAATCTCCTAGATGCCCAGTTTCAGTTGCTAGATCTATTAAAATCTATCTCATTCAGCATCAGATTAATGCAAAACATGATGGAAGGTATCTCCAACATGAAGATGGAACTTTGTCTCCATAAGGAATGCTTGGTGGTCTCTCCTACCAATACTGTACAGTGAAATGTTACAGGTAAATTGATGACGATGAAATCAAATACATTTTTCCCTCTTGTTGTTTCTCTCACTTGCTGGTGCAGACCCAGTCTAATAGTTATGACATTTAGCAGTCAGCTAACTGAGTCAGCAGTGTTGCTGATAAGCCTGTGTTCATGATGGACATTGATGTTCCCCACCCAGAGTACTTTCTGTGCCATGCCATCCTCAGTGAGTCTTCCAAGCAGTTTTAGCATGGAGAAGAACAGATTCATCGTTGTCTCAAATTGTCCTGGAAAGTACATTGTGTTAATAACTGCACTATTGTTAACATGGAAATCAACCACTGAGTTCAGAGGATTGAAAGTTACATGATAAATAGTAAATCTCCAGAACGTTTTGACCAATTTACACCACCCCATCATTTATTTCAAAAAAGCAGCATCTTTCCTTTAGTTTTTCCATTATTTTAAGATCCCACACTTCAACTTCACATGAAACTGGCTGCAGAAAATTGAATCAATAATTAACAGAAAAAAATAGCCATTTTAATATGGCAGCTCAAAATTGAAATGAATGTTCACTGTGGAATCTTATTCCTATTGGTGCTAAATTGCTGCTAGAGATTAAAAGAATTAAAATCTTAACAATGTTTCTTTCTTTTCTTTATCAAATCTCCATTTTCTTCACTGTTACTCTTTCTGCAACTAACATGACAGTAATTTGTTCTCTTTTTTTTTCTATTTCTTTCCGAATCCATAAATCTCCATGGTTGAGGAGACAGACTGTTGATTTTACCATTAATTAAAATTTTTCTGTTAAAATTATCTTTACAATTTATGATGCAGATGCTTCTTTGAGGTGAAAAGTGGAGGAAAAGTTCAATTAAAATATGGCCAATAGTCTACACTGTGGCAGTGAGGTATCTGCACAATGAAATCCACAGGCAATGGATGGAGTAATTACCATGTGAGCCTACTGATATTGTGTGTTCTTCTCCAAAATGTTTTATGATTTATTTTTGGAAGAGATTTTGGACCTTTATCCCTTTCTATGATGGAGATAGGAACTAACAGGTTTACTGACCAACGAAGTAAACAATACAGTTCTCCGCAGTCATGAAATGAAAGTTGGACACAAACAAGCGACTGTTCTTTCACTCATCCTCCCTTGTATAACATTGAGACTCTTGCACACATTTTCAATATAGACAGGCCAACCTGGAAATAATATGCCTAGGGGTATTTCAGAGCATGCAGTTTTCTAATCAAGCTCAAAATGTCACTGCACAATGCACACATTTCAAACACACGTGAGCTGCTTGCAGAGACAAATAAACCTGAGAGAAATGAATGTGAAAGAAAGATTGCTGTAAGCACAGTATTAAGCAGGAGAATTTCGATCAAACTTAAAATTGTAATTGTGCTGTAAGAGCAGCGAGTAATGAAAACACCATAAATATCTACAAAAATACAAGACCAAAACTGTAATTCAGTCTTTAACCATGTTAAGAGATGGACAATTAACAAAATATATGAGCAAATAAATTATTAATTATTAAAGTAGGTAGTTTCAAAATATATGAGTTCAATAAATGTCCAAAAAATGAAGAATTAATAATGTGATTGGCACAAAAAACTGGAACAGAACTCACATGTACTCAAGCACAAACCTTGTAACTCAGAAGATCTAGGCAGATGCAGTGAAAAATTTTTAAAGGAGTGGACAAATGAACTGGAATGGAAGGACTGCAGTATAGGATCTAGTTAAAGTAATTTGGTTAATAGATGTCTCTAAACTTGAAAAATGACACTGATTGTTCAGTTATGTAACAGTATTATGGGTATACCAATATTGAATATGACAATAGACTAAAATCCTCAGCTGAATCCTTGAAAACATTATAGTTTAGATTCTCTATAGAAAAAAAATATATAACTCCTTGGAGATGAATTTTCATACATGCTGATATTCATGTGAGTCTGGAGAATGTCTATCCAGAAACCACCTTGGTTAAGGAGGGTATGCTCTGCTCAGGAGTGACTTTGGCAGTATTTTAAGTTGAAGTTAATAAAGCAGGAGAGGGTCTCACAGGATGTATTTCCCATTTCTAGGCAGCATGTATGTCAGTCGCTGATTTCACACTTACGTAAAGTTACCAGTATGGGACAGCAATCACTTTGTGTGCTAGTTTGTGCCGTGCACTTTATAATGAAGGTAGAATTGACAAATCTTATCACATGATTTATATTCAGTTCAGTTTTTTCTGAAGCAGCCACTTTGAACACAGTAAAACAGAAATTAATAGTCAGTTAATGTGTTCTTCTTGAAGGTTGAGAGGAGAACATTGGCTAGAACACTAGGAGAATGAACCTCATGCTCTTTTACAAATAGCATTGAACTTTTACATCTGCCTGAACTGGTAGGTATGAACTTAGTTTCAAGTTTATCTAGAAGGTTTTAACTACGATAATGCCCCAATCTCACCATGCTCTGACCTGCTGCCTTGATTTGTATTCCCAGAACTTGGAGCAGAGCACTAGAGAGCAGGCATGCTTACTATAATTCAGTTTGAACAATTTGGTCATTCTTTGTCCAGGAGCTTTCATTTCACTTCAGTGTATTCAAAAGCAAATGCTTCAATGTCCTGTTCCTTGCTCACCTTCCAAATTCTATCTGGAAACTTCTAAAACTCTGCTGCTTGCATCCTTATTTGCACCAAATCCTGGTCACTCATCACTCCATGTATTTGCTGACTCACATTGACTCCCAATTAAGCAATGCCTGAATTTTAAATTCTCACTCTTGTTTTCAACCCCCACCCTCCACCCCCTGCCTTATGGCCTTGCCCACACCTTTCTCTGTAACCTCCTCTAACCCAACCCTACAAAGTGGAGGTGCTGATGTTGGACTGGGGTGGACAAGGGCAGAAGTCACATAACACCAAGTTACAGTCCAACAGGTTTATTTGAAATCACAAGCTTTCGGAGCACTGATCCTTCGTCAGGTCACCTGCAATCTTCATTTCATTCAGGGCGGAAGGAGGTATGTCTATGTATGGCTATGCAATTACAAGCTATTGTTATGAAAAGCTCAATTAAAGTCACTGTAATGAATGTGTGAAAATACTCTCAAAAATCAATACCCTTAACTGATAACTTAATAAGATGTGTTTTGGAATAAAGAAAGGTCATTAACCCTAATAGTTTTATTGACATTCAACAACCATTAACAGGTTCTTTCATCATTTCCATTACTTTCTTCTCTATCTCGCAATGCTTTCTGTTGGAATTAACTTATTCGGCTTTCTTCAGTCTTCCTCTTTATGAACTCATGGCACAACTAAGAGAGTTCCACCAACTGACTTTATATATTGTGTCTCCGATATTTTCTTCTTCCCTGTAGTAATCAATTTGCTTAAATGGTTTCTTTTAAATTCGTTTTTAAACCCTAAAACTTCACACAGGTCACATTTCATAGAACTCACTTTGAAAGCTCTTTCTCCAAAGTTTCTCTTGCTCAAAGCAAAGGTATCATTTTCTAAACTTCCCTATACTACTCAGATTCCTGAGTTCTGCTGTCATCTTTGTTGCTTACTCCGGGAGGACATTAAAATTAGGTTACATGCATTGAGAGTGGATAGTGAGAAAGGATTACAGTAATTTACTCTGTCAAGTTTCACTATTAATTCCCAAATGTTCTTTTGCTAAAACTCAGAACCAAAGATGCACATCTCAATTTTTAGCACAGGCACATTTACTTTCTTGTAAGCAGTTATATAATATTTCAGTAATATTATCTTCATGCTCATTTTGAGCATACATTTAGATGCAGTAAAAATGTAAAGTGTAATGGATAACTCATTATTTTTCCACCATTACTGAGATTTATTGCTCTCACCAAAAGTAGATTCAGGGAAATAAGGATAAGGGAGCAGTTTTTTTTTGTTGCTTGTTAAGTCGTCATTTATGGGTGATCATAAGAACCTACCCAGAACTATGCAGGAAAACAAAAATGAACTCACAGTCAGAACAAACATTCATCATTTAATTAACAAGAAGATTTTTAATTCTTTCCATAGCATTCAGAAAACAGAATTTATAAAGTGATATTACCAGAAACTGTGAGATAAAAGTTCTTCAAAATTTTCCTCATGTGAGAGGTGTTTGGCTGAGTTCTCATCTTCCAGAATATATCTTTGTGGTGACTGCTAACACTTCAGTCTTTACCACAGAACAGATCATACTATTGGCTTTCGCCCTCTGTTCTACAGTCAAATTGCTCAGTTTTAGAAGCACAATTTATTACAATAAGAAAGGCAGCAGTTTAGAACGCTAAGAATTGAGATTCAAATTACATCACTTGTATTAGAGACATTTACCACAGCATGTTTGGTTTCTCCTCCAAACACCATTCTAAAGCCGCTGATGCCATCTTTCTCCCAAGCAATATTCTAGGATTAAACTTGTCTATTCTCAAACCTGGTATTGTTTTTGACTATGTGATGAGTTTCTGACCACATGTCTGCACTACCATTATTACTTACCAATTTCCATCTCTTTAACATCACGCATCTTTATCTCCATCTCACTTTGTCTGCTGAGAATCTCAGACATGCTTTTATGATCTTTCTTTACTATTGTAATGCACTTCTGGCTGGTCTTCCATGCTCTACCATTTGCAAACTCATAACTCACCTATCATCTGTTCGCTCGCTAACCTACACCAGCTCCTGGTGAAGGAATGCCTTAATTTTAAAATGATCACCTTTCATTCCAAATCTCAACTTTAGTAAACTCCTCCAGCCCCACAACTCCTGAAAATATCTGCAGTCATCCAATTTGGACTCTTCAGCATCCTCAATTTTAATCCTGCTGCTGTTGGTGACTATACCTTTAGTTTCCCAGACATCTAATTCTGAAATATACTTTCCATCTCTACCTCACTTTTTTCCTTAACATGCTCCTTAAAACGTACAGTTTTGAACAAGGTTTTGGTCACTTGACTTAATATTGCCTCAAGGGCTGTGTTTGTAATGTTTTGTAATGATCCTGTGAAGTTCTTTTTGTTACATTAAAGGAGTTACATAAATATAATATTTTGCAGATATTATGGAGTAAGCAGCACATATGGCAGTTTGAAGATATTTTCTTGTTTTCCATCAGATGATCTCAATTCTCCTGAAGTTTTGGATTTGCAAGTCTCTCAGTAAAGTGGCTGTTCTTCAGGCCTGAATGTTGACAGTGAGTGTCAGCAGGTTTTATGCACAGAGGGAGCAATTTTGACAGCACAGTCTGATCATATTCTCTTCCAATGCCATTCTCCCTGGCATGGTTCTGCAGTACCATCTGGTGTGATACCCAAGGGCACATTTCTCCTCACTTTTCCTCTGAAGGAAAGTGTTATCTCCCAATTGCTATTCCAGATCAGGTCAATGCAGTCAACACAGAATGAGTCTGATCCTGCATCTACCTCTTTGACCAAGCTTTTGGTCACCTGTCTAATATCTCCCTTTGTGGCACAATATTCTTTAAAAATTTGTGTGTGAAACTCCTTGGAATGCTTTATATATTAAAGCTGATTTACAAATACAAGTTGTTTATATTGATTTGTCTTGAAATAAAATAGTGTATTTATATATTGATTATCCTGTATTAAGGGAACAGGGTGGCATTTTGTCTCAAATGCCTAGATTTTAGTAAATTTTAGTAATGCAACATGGAAGGCAATCTTTTGATTAGGTTAACTGTGTCTTGGATAAAGATTTAAATGACCTTGAGTAAGTCAATGGCAAGGATAGCCAATAAAACTGAGTGCTGATTTCAGGAACTAAATGTTATGATAACCAAGGTAAGAAAGTAGCACAGTCCAGAAATGAAAACTCCTTGGATGGTGAAGAGCATCAAACAGGCCTAGCATTATCATAACTGTCCTTAATACAAGCTCTACAGCTCTCCCCATTCAGCGCAGCAGCATTGCAGCGCTGTCCACTTACTGCGGCAGTGTTGCAGTAATTTCTGCTCAGCATTGCAACGTTGAGGCTATCCCCAATCAGTACCATAGCATCACCACTTTCTGTAGTCAGCATGCAAGTATTGCAGCTCTCCTCATTCACCACTGATTTTCAACACAGCACTGTAGTATCACAGCTCTCCTCACTCAGCATTGCAGTACCACAGCTCTCCTCACTCAGACTGCAGTATCACAGCTCTCCTCACTCAGACTGCAGTATCACAGCTCTC
>NC_063332.1:177432247-177432508 GCF_021869965.1 Rhincodon typus
CACTGCTCACTCAGCACTGCAATATCACAGCACTCCTCACTCAGCACCACAGCATTGCAGCACTCCTCACACAAAACTGCAATATTGCAGCAATCCTCACTCAAAACTGTAGTATCACAGCTCACCTCAGTCAGTACTGTGGTTTTGCAGCACTCCTCACTCAGCACCGCAGCATTGCAGTACTCCTCACGCAAAACTGCAATATTGCAGCACTCCTCAGTCAAAACTGCAGTATTGCAGCACTCCTCACTCAAAACTGCA
>NC_063332.1:177432518-177433205 GCF_021869965.1 Rhincodon typus
CCTCAGTCAAAACTGCAGTATTGCAGCACTCCTCACTCAAAACTGCAATATTGCAGCACTGCTCAGTCAGCACTGCAGTATCACAGCTCTCCTTACTCAGCACTGCAATATTGCAGCATTCCTCATTCAGTGCTGCAGTATTGCATTACTCTCAGCTCAACACCACATCACAGGATTCTACACAGCACCAGAACATCAAAGCACTTGCCAGTCAGAAGCGACTTATCACATTTCTGCCCGCTCAACAGAGAGCAGGGAAAAATTCTACCTATATTGCAGGGCATGGCAGCAGTTCAGGAACATTACTGTACACAATTGTTGCTTAATACCTGAAACATGCAGAGACGGTAGGAATGGAGACAAAACTATGGAACCAGCAAGAGGCTGTGATGGGGAATTCTAGGTTACTGTGGATGAAAGAAACCTCAACTGAAAAGGCTTTAATGGAGAATGGGAAGTTTGAATTTGGGTTGCTGTATTAATAACATGTCAGTCCAGGTTTTCGACTGTATTTGAATGTTCAAACAAAATCTGACTTCAGTCAAATGCTGTTTGCGATCAGCTTAACAAAGGCAAGGAAAACAAATAAGTTCTTATGATAGGTGGACAAACAGGAAGCTGGAAGAACACAGCTGGCCAGGCAGCATCTGGAGGAAAGGAGCAGTCAATGTTTCAGGTATAACCCTT
>NC_063332.1:177458205-177458693 GCF_021869965.1 Rhincodon typus
CTCCCCCCTCACCCCCATCCCAGGCCCCAAGAAAACCTTCCACATCAAACAGATGTTCACCTGCACATCTGCCAATGTGGTATACTGTATCCGCTGTTCCCGATGTGGCCTCCTCTACATCGGGGAAACCAAGCGAAGGCTTGGAGACCGCTTTGTGGAACACCTACGCTCGGTTCGCACTAAACAACTGCACCTCCCAGTCGTGACCCATTTCAACTTCCCCTCCCATTCCTTAGACAACATGTCCATCCTGGGCCGCCTGCAGTGCCACAATGATGCCACCGGAAGGTTGCAGGAACAGCACCTCATATTTCGCTTGGGAACCCTGCAGCCCAATGGTATCAATATGGACTTCACAAGCTTCAAAATCTCCCCTCCCCCTACCGCATCCCAAAACCAGCCCAGCTCGTATCCGCCTCCCTAACCTGTCCTTCCTCCCACCTATCCCCTCCTCCCACCTCAAGCCCCACCCCCATCTCCTACCTACT
>NC_063332.1:177458793-177460274 GCF_021869965.1 Rhincodon typus
TCATCCCGCCCCCTTGACCTGTCTGTCCTCCCTGTCCAACCCCCACCCTAACTCCCCACCTACACTCACCTTTACTGACTCCATCCCCGCCTCTTTGACCTGTCTGTCTCCTCTCCACCTATCTGCTCCTTTATCCATCTTCCATCCGCCTCATCCTCTCTCCCTATTTATTTCAGAATCCCCTTCCCCTCCCCCATTTCTGAAGAAGGGTCCAGACCCGAAACATCAGCTTTCCTGCTCCTCTGATGCTGCTTGGCCTGCTGTGTTCATCCAGCTCTACACCTTGTTATCTCAACCTCTCTTTCTAGATTGCCCACATGAAGAAATGTCCTCTCTACGTCTGCTTTTCAATTCTCTTCAGCCTGTTCTATACCTCAATCTCCTCTCATTCTTCTAAACTCCTAAGAGTGCATGTGTAAACTGCTTAATGTCTCTTCACAACACAAACTCCTCATCTCTGGAATCAAGCTAGTGAAACTCCTCTGAACTGCCTCTGATACAACTATGTCCCTCCTCAAGTAAGGGGACCAAAATTAATCACAGTACTCCAGATGCAGACTCACAAATACCTTATACAGTTGCAGCAACAGCTTCCTACCTTAATGCTCTATTCCTTTACTGAAACACTGCAAAAATTTCATTTGCCTTCCTTATTACCTGCTGTACCCATATATATATAGTTTTCTGTGATTCATGCGCACGGATCAATGTGCACTGAAATACTCTGAAATTTCTCTTCATTTAAGTAATAAACTGCTTTTCTGTTCTTATGACTAGACCTCACACTTATCCCCGTTAAACTTTACCTGCCAAATTTTGGCCCATTCACCTAACCTCTTCATTTGCATTTGTTAATTTATTATTTCTTCAGTGCAACATAGGCCTGTGACAGTTTGTGATAAGGGCACAACGGGTAATTATTGATGATTTGAACATGCATATTGATTGGATTAAATTTGGCAAAGATAGCCTCGAAGAAAGATTCATAGAGTGCATGAGGGACTGTTTCTTAGAGCAAGATGTCATGGAGCCAACCAGAGAACTAACTACTTTAGATTCGGTATTATGTAATGAAGAGTTGGTTCAAGTAGACTAGGCAAAAATAGGTCAAGGAGGCGGGATGAGGCTGGTAGGTAGGAGGTGGGGGTGGGGGTTGAGATGGGAGGAGGGGATAGGTGGGAGGAAGGACAGGTTAGGGAGGCAGGGATAAGCTGGGCTGGTTTTGGGATGCGGTTGGGGGAGGGGAGATTTTGAAGCTTGTGAAGTCCACATTGATACCATTGGGCTGCAGGGTTCCCAAGCGAAATATGAGGTGCTGTTCCTGCAACCTTCGGGTGGCATCATTGTGGCACTGGAGGAGGCGCAGGATGGACATGTCGTCCAAGGAATGGGAGGGGAAGTTGAAATGGTTCGCGACTGGGAGGTGCAGTTGTTCAGTGCAAACCGAGCGTAGGTGTTCCACAAAGCAATCTCCAAGCCTC
>NC_063332.1:177460374-177476572 GCF_021869965.1 Rhincodon typus
TGAGTTGCGGGAAATGCGAGAGACACGGTTGAGGGCCTTTTTGACCACTGTGGAGGGGAAGTTGCGGTCCTTGAAAATTGAGGACATCTGGGAGTGCCTCATCTCAGGAGCAGATGCGGCGGAGGTGAAGGAATTAGGAAGAGGGGATGGCAGTTTTGCAGGAAGGTGGGTGAGAGGAGGTGTATTCTAAGTAGCTGTGGGAGTCGGTAGGTTTGAAATAGATATTAGTTTCCAGGTGGTTGCCAGAGATAGAAACATTCCAAGTGAAACCTAGTTACATTTAGTTAGATACAAGTTGAACAGTTGATAGTGGAGAGGAATTCTCTTTCACCACGTTCAGTGATGGCTCAGTAGTTTTAGCAGAGGTTGGATATGACTATTGCATATAATATTTTATTGATTAGCCTGCTACGTCATTGGTAAAAGTGTGCGCTTCACAAACTACAGAGCATTGAAATAACAGACACGTATTCCATTACATCCCACTGATAACGAAAAATTATTTTCTCAGTGTTAGCTTTCACTCCACGTGGTTTTCATCAACATCTTTTGAAAAAGAATCCTGCAAGAATGCTATTTTACCTTTTATTGAGAAAAATGACTTAGGTTTGTTCTCTATGTATGACTATCATTTTCATATCGCTCCTTACTGTGAGATGATTGTTAAACTAACTGATTCACAGCATCTTACAGCATAGGAAAAGCCTATTTGTTAGGTAGCTGCTATGTACTGGATAGTTCTCAAAATTGTAAACTTTCTTGAGATCCTTCTGCAGTTTGATGAGCTATAAGGACGGTGTGATGTGACGATAATAAAAGGAAAGTGGCTTAAAAATGGTGAGCAATAGGTGCTTGATACAGATACAAAGTGGAAAATATAAAGAATGAAGAAAGGGAGTGATTGTAATATTGATGAGGGAAGACATTGTAGTGTTGGAAAGTGAAGATGCCTCGAGAAGACAAAATCTGTTTTGATAGAGTTGAGAAACATAAAGGGGACTATCTTCCTACTGGGAATACTGTATAGGCCTGTAAGTAGATAGATGGAGAGAAAGGAGAACAAATCTGTAGGTAATACTGGGGGACTTTTAATTACTGGAATTTGGATAATGATAAAAGGGAAAAGAGAGTGAGGAATTTCTGAAATATTCTGGAGAACTTTCTTGACCAGTATCTTTTTTTTCAACAATGTAGGGGGCATTGCTGGAACTGGTTCTGGGAAGTAAGATGGGCTTAAGTGGAGCAAATGTTTGTGGCAGAATACACAGTGATTATCAGTGGCATAAGGTTTAGGTTATGAGAAGTACAAGGAATAATTTAATGTAGAATTTTGAAATTGGAAGAGGTCTAACTTAATAAAATAAAAATAAAATGTGCACAAAGACTAATGAAAAAACTTGTAATGGAATAACGGTTGATCTTTAAAGAAGAGATGCTTCAAGTACAGGATAGGTACTGTCCAATAAGGTTCAAAGGTAAGGGAACCAAAACCAGGCTCCCTGAATGACACTGGAAATAGAAAATATATTGAAATAGAAAAAGAGGTGGTGTGATATACGTTAGGTGAATTCTTCAAGCAAGAACCAGGCCAAATATAAGACAAAAGAGTGGAAAGAAAAAGAATGTGAATAGAATGACAATCAATACAAAGGAAACTCAAGAATCTTCTACTAGCATCTAAATAGTAAGTTGATGGTAAGAGATCTTGTTCTATTGAAGTATACCCCTTTGTAATCTGTAAAAGATCGAAAAAGACTGTTGTATTTTAAAAAGGGCAAAAGAAAAACACCCTTATTGGCTAATGGTCTGAAAAACAAAAGATACAAGCTGATGAATATTCACAGTCCACTGGATTTCTTTCTGACGAAATCAAATCGCTGACAGACATAGACTGATCGACAATCTGTAAAAAAGTTTTAGTTTGGATGGAAATCAAGTTGGTTCCATGTTTTTGTAAAGTACTCATAGTTCAGCTTCGCATGGTTTACAAGGTAGTCAAAAAATTACTTCAACCAAGAAAGGAAGATGGAGAGAAATACTTGCAGCTTTATTGCAGCTTTGGAGGTTTTCTTCATTCCGATTCACTAAGATTGTGAAGCAGGAGCCAATTCCAGAAAGGGCTGTAAGGTAACCATCAGTATTAGAGTTCCAGAATCTCTTCTGATGCCAAGTTTTCCAGCAATTAAGGGCAATAACCCAGTTTTTAATCTCGCGAAAAGCTTGGCAGCTTTTCCAGAAATTGCTTGACTCACTGTAATTAGCAAGTAGATCACAGCCCGCATTAAACTGTTGATCTATGTACCAACAAACAACACGAGCCTCCTTCTCCCTTGGTTAGAAACTCTGTTTAATATCAAAAGTGTCTAAATAGTTCAATATTTTTCAGTTTTTCAAATAACTCAGGTACATATGTAGCCTCAATGTTAGGATAGGCAAACCTTTATTTCCCATTCCTAATTGACCTAGAGATAGTGGTGGTAAACCACGATGTTGAACCACTGCAGTCTGTGTAGATCACCTGCAGCATGTCCTGGGACTGAGGTGATTTTCCTTCTAATGACCGTGACCATCTTCCTTTGTACTAGATATCACTCCAACTCGTGAAGAGTTATCCTTCACATCCTTTCAACTGTAGTTTTGCTAGGGCCCCTTAGTGCCGGTCTAAAGCTGCCTTGATGCCAAAGGCAGTCACTCTTAACTTACCTACTAAATTCCCCTCTATTTGGACTCAGGTTGCAATAAGGTCCTGGTGGAACCTAAAATGAGGGGAATTATTTGGTGGGAGCAGGGTTAGATCCAGAGTCAGAAGAGGCTGTCTGTGAGTGGGAATGGGGTGTGGGCATATCAGTTCAAGATTTACCGAGGATTTGGAGCAGATTTTGAAGCATCTAATGTTTCCTGGATGACCTTTAGGCTGAGTCAGTTGGAACCCTCTGAAGATGTGAATTTAGGTGGGGATTTTTGTTGAGGCTTCCAGGTACCAAGTAATTGCTGATCAGAAATTTCAACATTCAAGGTGATTCCTGGGGTCACCTGCATTGGGACCAACGCAACTCCTGTCTACGCTGCTGCAACAAATAACTTCCTATGGGAAGATCTGCTCCATTGTCTCCAGTACTACTCACTGCATTTTAGGAATGATATGAGGGTCATTGAGAGGGTGAAGATGAGATTTACTGGAATGATTCAAGAGACATAGGATTTATGGTACCATTTTCAGTTCTGGGGTTTTCCTGTTTGGAGCAAAGCAGTTGAAGGGGGATTTGTTAGATATATAGACTGAAACTGCTGGAGAAACTCAGCAGATTTGTCAGCAACTGTGCAGACAGAAACAGAGTTTTAATTTTGAGTCCAATGTATCTTCTTCAGAACACAAAGCTCGTACAGCATGTGAACTCACAATGAGTGGGAGTGACTGGATTACTCCACAAAGAGCAACATGGACTTCATGAGCCTAAAAACCTGCTTCACGGACAGAAATGACTTGTGGCCTGAAAATAAAACCAATGCTATTCATGATGAGAAAGAAAACTGAAAATAAGAGTCTTAATAAACATTTAAGGCAAAGCTATCTCAAACTTATTGAATCAACACTATTTCAATCCAGAATTCACATATTGAAACAACAGCCAAAAATTGAATCATTGGGAAAACCAACCCATAGCAGATGTAGTTAAGATATTATCTGATATCCACTCATTCCAAATGTTTGACGATACTCAGCATCCAGAGATTTAGGAACAAATACAGTAATACATTACAATGCGAGTATCACAATGACACAGGCTCAGTACAGACTGAGGAAGTGCTGCACTGTGGGACGGTCAGTGCTGCACTGTCGGAGGGTCAATGCTGAGGGAGCGCCGCACTGTCGGAGGGTCAGTGCTGAGGGAGCGCTGCACTGACGGAGGGTCAGTGCTGAGGGAGTGCCGCACTGTCGGAGGGTCAGTGCTGAGGGAGCGCCGCACTGTTGGAGGGTCAGTGTTGAGGGAGCGCCACACTGTCGGAGGGTCAGTGCTGAGGGAGTGCGGCACTGTCGGAGGGTCAGTGTTGATGGAGCGCTGACCAATAGGAGGTTAGTGCTGAGGAAGTGCCATAGTCTTTACCCTATGTTCACACCAACCTTCAAGCCCTACACACCTTTCTAAGAAGTCTTTGCAGTTATTGGTGGTGATACAGTCACTCTGTTCCTAATGACACAGTCACTCTGTTCCTAATGACTCAGTCACTCTGTTCCTAATGACTCAGTCACTCTGTTCCTAATGATACAGTCACTCTGTTCCTAATGACACAGTCACTCTGTTCCTAATGATACAGTCACTCTGTTCCTAATGATAAGTAATGTCCTCAACCTAATTAAAACTCACAGTCACTCTGATGGTCTAAAATTCTCAGTTTTCTCTCTGCTTTCCTTTTCTAAATAAAGGGTTACATTAGTTATCTTCCAATCTGTAGGACCTGTTCCAGATTCTGTAGAATCTTGGAAGATGACCACCAATGCATCCATTGTTTATAGGGCCACTTCCTTAAGTACTCTGGGACATAGAATATCACGCCCTGGGAATTTGTCAGCCTTCAGTTCCACCAATTTCCCCAAAACCATTTCCCTGCTAATACTGATTTCCTTCAGTTCCTCCCTCTCACTAAACTCTGTTTTCTCCAACATTTCTGATATGTTACTTGTGTCCTCTTTTGTGAACCAGAACCAAAGAATGTATTTAGTTGGCCATTCATTTCTTTACTTCCCATTATAAATTCTCATTTCTGACTGCAAGGGACGTACATTCATTTTCAACTGTTTTCTCTTCACATACTATAGAAACTTTTAAAGTCAGCTTTTACATTCCCACAAGCTTACTCTCAATCTCTAGTTTCTCTTTCTTAATTAATGCCTTTGTTGTCCACTTGCTGGATTCTAAAGTGCTCCCATTCCTCGAGTCTTTTTTTTTGGCCAATTTGTATGCTTCATCCTTGGATCTAATACAATCTCTACTTTCATCTGTAAACCATGGTTTGGCCATCTTCCTTGTTTTACTTCTGTGCCAGACAGAAATGAACACTGTTGCAGTTCACCCATGCATTCTTTGAATGTTTGCTACTGTGTTTCCACCATCATAAGTAACATTCTCCAATCTATTATAGACACATGCTGTGGCTACAAGAACATCTGCCATTCATTGAGATCATAGCTGATCCAGTAACCTTCAATTCTACTTTTTTGCTTTTCCCTGTAACTCTTGATTTCCTTCCTGATTAAAAAGGTAAAGAATTCCAAGAGAAAAAATTCTTCCCCATCTCTCTATAAAGAGTGTATCTTACTTTGACATTATGCCCTCTGGTCCTAGACTCTCCCACAAGGGGAAACAATCTTTCTGCATCCAGCCTGTCAAGTTTATGGAGGTAATGTTAGAGCTTGTGCATAAACAACTGAATTCAAGGTCCATATTTGCAGTGTGGGATGCAAGGGGTCCAATGCACAAGAAGTCAGGGAATTCTGCAGCGAGTAACTCACTTCCTGACTGCAAGTTAGGAATTTGATGGGATACTCCCCACTTGCCTGGATGATTTAAGCTCCAACAACAGTCAAGAAGCTTTACACCATCCAGGACAAAGCCACTCACTTGATTAACACCACATCCACACCTTCCACCCACTGACACTCAGTAGCAGCAGTGTGTACTATCATGGGCCGAGTCCTGCGATGGCAGTAGAGCAAACAGGCCAAATCCCGCAGTGGCAGTGGAGCGAGCGGGTGTGTGTGTGGTCTGTGTGTGTACTTCTATGACTCATAGCAGAAGCAGTGATGCAAAGACTGGAAAGGACTGCCCTTCCGCAAATCCAACCTAAACTGTGGATACGCTACGTAGACAACACCTTTGTCATCGTTTAACGGACCAAATTAGAAGAGACACCCAAACTTATAAACAACACCCTCACCGGAATAAAATTCACCAGAGAGGAGGAGAAGAACAAACAGCTCCCATTCCTGGGCGTCATGGTACAGCTCAAGACAAATGGGAACTCCAAATGAAAGTACACTGAAAAACCACACACACGGACCAGGTACTGAACTTCAACAGTAACCATCCCAGTAAGTAGTGTGAACACTATTTAAAAGGGCAACAACACACTGCAGCAACACGGAACTACGCCAAGAGGAAGAAGAATACCTCTTCCAGGTTTTCAAGGATAATGGATATCCAAAGAATTGGGTCAGAAGATGCCTAAACGAACAGCATCAGAAAGAGACTACACTCCCCGACACACTCATCACACGACCCTATATCAGAAACACGTCGGAACTCACCACAAGAGTCCTATGATCGCTGGGGTATCAGAGTGGCACACAAGCCCACATCAACCCTACGTCAACTGCTCAGCCAAACTAAAGACCCACTCCCCGCCATGGACAGGACCAATGCCATCTACAAGATCCCCTGCAGAGACTGCGAGAAACACTACATCAGACAAACAGGAAGGAAACTAACAACAAGAATACATGAACACCAACTGTCTACAAAAAGACACGACCAATACTCACTCATCTCAATCCACATGGACCAGGAGAACCATCACTTCGACTGGGACAACACCGAGGTCCTGGGACAGGCTAGGCAGAGACAGGCACGAGAATTCCTGGAAGCATGGCACTCCACGAAGCATGCTATTAATAAACACATTGAACTCGACCCCATATACATTCCACTACGAAGGAAAACCGGAAATGAGGCAATCCATCTCAACGGACCCCATAGTTTAAAAACCAGGCAGGAAAACACATCGACGCTTCATCGGAGGCTGCACTGAGGATGTTACCAAGCATGGTAACAAAACGTCTGCGAAACAAGAAACCAGCTCGGCAAGCCAATCAACTTCAACAACCTCAACAGAATGAGAAGTAATCTCATTGAAACAAATCAAACTCTTAAGGGGCTTGACAGGGTAAATGCTGAGAGGATGTTCCCCCTCATCGGAGAGTCCAGAAACAGAGGGCCTAGTTTCAGAATAAAGGAGCCCTAGTTTGACACTGAGATGAGATGAGGAGGAATTTCTTCTCTCTAAAGGTGGTGAGTCTTTGGAAATACTTGGCACAGAAAGATGTGGGGCAGAGTCCTTGTGTATATTTAAGGTTTGATCACTGGATAATCAAGGGTTGTGGAGAAAGGGCAGGAAAGTGGATGTGAAGAATGTTGGATCAGCCATGATTCTATTGATTAGTGGTGCAGGCTCAAGGGGCCGAATGGCCTAATGTTCCTATGGTCTTATATTGCTGGAGCAGATAGGACTTGAACCTCGGCCTTCTGGCCCAGGGGTAGGGATACTGCCATTACCCCACAAGAGCCCAAGTTCTGTAATTAATATTATATTTTCAAATCAACCTGTGTAAAGATGTTATTACACACCTGTGGATCTGATGGGATTTGAACCCAGGTCTCCTAACTCGGTGAAAGGGACTCTACCACTGTGCCACAACAGCACCTAAGTTAAGTGATCTATACACGCTGGATCTATTGTTCACAGCTTGATATTATTTACTTGAAGGTACAAACCACTGTCAACAAGTTCTTCAGCTATTGTCTCAGGCTGTTTACTTTGTGGATGTTTCTTCCAAATATAAAATGAGTGAAGAATCCATGCTCTGGTGGTCTTGTTTCAAAGGCACTTTATTTTTAATATTACTTGGAGGATTTAAGTTTTGAAGGATGGTGTGCATGTGTGTATGTGTTTACATGTATGGTCTGGGGATATTTTGAGAGATAAGCATTTATATTTCTCTATTACTAATGGTATGTTCATCAAGTGTCACACTTTTTTATTGAACACATTTTATTTTGATTATAATAAATACAATAATGGGTTTTAACGACCTCAGTGATTAGATCCTTCTGTATAAAACTATTTGAGATAAGGTAATTAGTTAGCCACCTTGGTAACTGGAAAAAGTATTTTATCCTGTGAACTACTGAGTAGTGAGAGTAACAGTGCATTCCTCAACCCTTGGTTATAACAATATAGAATAAACAAATTTCAGCAGATGATATCTCACAACTACCTTATCCAGCTCTTGCTTTTATCATTACCTTAAAATATAATTCTATCCATTAACTCCATCTACACTTCGCACTGAATTGGGAAACTAACATAATCAAAGACTCCTCCTGCCCTGGTTATACTCTCTTCCACCCTCTTCTGTCAAGCAGAAGATATAAAAGTTTAAATATACATATGAACAGGTTTAAGAACAGCTTCTTCCCCACTGTTATCAGAGTTTTGAACAGACCTGTCAAATGTTCATTTTGATCTCTGTCTGCACCTTTTCTATGGCTGTAACACTGTATTCTGTACTCTGTTCTGCTACCCTGATGCACTTTGTATGGTACAATCTGCCTGTATTGCATGCAAAACAATACTTTTCACTGTATCTCAGTACGTGTGACCACAATATATCAATCAAATATTTCAGAAGGAGAAGTATGGGATAACATTGGGGAAGGAAACAAGTTACAGGAGAGAAAATCAAGTGCTGTGGTATTTTTGGTAATTCAAACTAAAATGATTCTGTTAGTTTTTTCTCTTTTTTGATGACACTAGGCTGTGAGACGAAAAGTGCACATTTACTGACCAATTAAGCTGATGAGCAAACAGTTTCGAGTGAAAGTATATACAGTGAAGGATGATCATCAATTAAAATGCAAAAAGATTTCTTTGGGATACTAAACATTCACCAAATGTTTGACGTCAAGGTAGATGTCTCTCAACAGACTTGTCAGGCACTAGGAAGTGTGTCAAGGACAAAAGTTAATTTGCTGCACTCAATTCTAACTTAAGATAAGGTTGGTTACCTGCCTGCTCTTTCTCCTGAGTTAGAGGCTGCAAATTCAATCTTCAGTCCAATCCTTTAAACTCCTGCTACCATAATGCTACGGCAAGTGAGTGCGTCTTCATATGCATCTGGGGCAGAAAGCCAAATAACCACATTCGAGCCTGTATCACGCCATACCTATTTTTGATTGGTCACCCTCTCATAGAGTTACTGAGTCAAACAGCACAGAAACAGACCCTTTGGTCCAACTCGTCATTGCTGACCAGGCATCCCAGTCTGATATTGTCCCATTTGCCAGCATTTGGCCCGTATCCCTCTAAATCCTTCTTATTCATATATCCATCCAGATGCCTTCTAAATGTTGTTATTGTACCCATCTCTAGCACCTCCTCTGGCAGCTAATTCCATATATACACCACCCTCTGCATGAAAACGTTACCCTCAGGTCATTTTTAAATTGTTCTCCTCTCACCTTAAACCTGGCCCTCTAGTTTTGGACTCCCCCACCCCAGGGAAAAGACCTTGGCTATTCACCCTGTCCATGTCTCTCATGATTTTATAAACCTCTATAACGTCACCCTCAAATGCCATAGAATGTAACCAATTGCAGAGCGTCTAGTAAGAGAATACAGCGAATCCATGGATGCAATTGTCATAAAAAGAGAATGCCGGAGAAACAGAGGCCTGGCAGTGGAGAGAGAAACAGTTAATGTTTTAGATCCAATAATGACTCATCTTTGGATTTGAAATTTGTAAACTGGCTGAGATTTTGAATTTGGAAAATGCCCATTAATTTCAGTGCAGGAATGGGAAGTGAAATTCCACTTTACTGAATAATTTTAAAATCCCAATTCATATTCTACTTCTGGTGTCACATATTGTTGCCATTATTTTACATAGAAGTTTCATTTCTGAAGCAGCCAATTCTGCACATGTCCTTGCTGTGCTCCACCTAGTGGGTGGCATTAGCCTTAAACACAGTCTTCAGAAAATGGAGGTAACAAGGTGTAGAGCTGGATGAACACAGCAGGCCAAGCAGCATCAGAGGAGCAGGAAGGCTGACGTTTCAGGTCTGGACCCTTCTTCAGAAAAAAAAATTCTCTTCAGAAAATGGAATTATGGTGGGGGAGGGGTGGGGAGGAGGTGTCCCTTCTCTACAATGTCCTACTTACAAATGCGGTCCCACACAGGGATGTAATTTTAAAGACCCAACCTATGAACATTTCCTGTACTTACAAGCAGCTGTTTTATATTGTCCTACATTGTGTTCAACTTGAATACAAATCAACTTGCAAATGGACTCCAGAATTGCAACTCAGGGATTGCCTGTACATGCATATAGATCCTTTCAACCAGCAAACATCCCAAAGTGCATTACAGTCAGTTATGGTATTTTTGAAATGACCCTTAATTAATCCTGCAAAAATGTTTTGGCCTCAATCATTTTTTGTGGAAGAGTTCTTGAACAATCATCCTTCAGCAGTGAGGGAGATGATTGGTTAATATTCTTGTTAGTTTTGTTTATTGTTGGAATGTGAGCATCACTAGCAAAGCTAGTATTTATTGCCCATCCCAAATCACCCCAGGGGAAAGTAGCTGGTGACCCACTTTCTAAACTGCTGCAATCCAATTGGTTAGATACACCCACAGTGGCGTCCAGGAGGTAATTCCACAATTTTGACCCAGCAGCATGGAAACTGCGTCACTGTTCCAGGTCAGGATGGTGTGTGATTAAAGAGAATTTCCAAGGTAATGAATCTGCTGCCCTTGTCGTTCTGAGTGGTAGTGCTCAGTGTTTAGAAGGTGGTGTTGAAGAATTGTTGTGAGCTACTGCATTCTGTAAACAGTACACACTGCAGCCATTACGCACCAGCAGTAGATTAAGAGAGAGGATTAAAAAAGGCCTCTCAGCCCCTCAAACCTGCCATGCCATGCAATACGATCATGGCGGATCCTCTATCTCAATAGCATATTCCCATTTTCTCCCCATACCCCTTGATGCCTTGAAAATCTAGAATGGTATCTGTCTCTTTCTTGAATATACTCAGTGGTCTCTCCAGCCTTCTGTGATGAGGATTCCACATGTTCACCACCCTTTCAAGCCAGAAACTATTACTCATCTGAGTCCCAAATGGTCTACTCTGTATCCTGAGACTGGGCCCCCAGGGTGTAGACTCCTCAGCCGGGGAAAACATCCTCCCTGCATCTAGTCTGTCCAGCCCTGTTAGAATTTTATACGTTTAATCAGATCCCCTTCCATCCTTCTAAACTCTAGTGAATACAGGCCGAGTTGAATCAAGCTCGCTTCATAGGACAGTCCTGCCATTGCGGGTATTAGCCCAGTCAAGTTCTATTGTACTTCCTCTTGGCAATTCTATCTTTTCACAGGTTGAGAGACTGATACTGCATACATTACCTCAGATGTGAGTTCACCATGGCCCTGTATCACTGCTTTAACATTAAACAGGGTGTGGTGCAATATTGGTGAATAAAACCTTTTTGGCTTTATCAATATGCTCAGTCAATAATTGTGGAATTTCCTTTGGATTTCTTCAGAGACTAGTAGGGCCTGACCTTAATTCTGTTCAAATAGATGTGTTTTCAGCAAATTAAAATCACACCCCATGTTTTCTAAATAGACAGAACTATTGTGTGGCCCAACTGAAAGCTCTAGTTAGGATCTACAATGCTGGTACAAACCAATTGGTCCACTAGACTAATGGGATAAATTGTGATAATCTGAGCATTACTGACCAGAGTTTAGTCCACACCAGAAATAGTACCCAGCATGAATCCATCTACAGAACACTGCAGGTAATGCTGTATTTGAAATGAACAGCATGAAAGGAAGCTGGGTTCCACAAGAGCTGTTTCTCCATTCTGTGCTTTGTCCTAGAAATGTTTAACTCCCATAATGTAAATGTATCCTGTGTAAAGTATTAGAGGATAACGTTTTCTGGTGAATAATCTCCTAACTCTGTTCATTACATCATACCACAAATTTAGGAGCCACCAAAGACATGGGAAAAATGTTGGGTGGTGATGAAGAGAAGGATCCAGATGCTGAGAAAAAGGAAGAAGAAAGATTAGAAGCTATTCGACAAGCAGAGGAAGAACGTGCAGGAAAATACGCAAAAATGGAGGCTGAACGGGAAGTAATGCGACAAGGAATCCGTGATAAGGTGAGAAGTCGGTTTCCTGGTGGAAAAAGTATCAATGACCACTTACATAACTACATGAAACTGTGTTGACTATTTGATTTAGTGACAGAGTAGGTAAATTGCTGATAACTGTTGAATTTATATTCAGGCTAACCCTCAAATTGTGGTTCTTATGGTACAGCAGTAGTGCACCTACCTCTGTTCCAGGAGGACTGGGACCAAGTCCCTTCTGCTCCAGAGATTTGTCATAACACATCTGGATACAATGTCTGTAGAAACACATTAGTAGTGCCTTGATATTGGTTAAGCTGCTGGAGGTGTGATAATCAAGACTCATCTTTTTTACAGTCTCACACTCTAAAAATAGAGATTTTTTTAAAAAGTTACTCATCAATCCCCTGTGATCTATAACAATTCAGAAAATGTGGCACTCTGTAAGTTTATTCACTTTGTTTTGCCTTGCATGTTACTTTCTGTCCTTTCACCTTGTTGTTGATTTACTCAATATATCAACTGTCATGTTGATATTGAATACACAGAAGTGTTTATGTGTGGATGTGCTGCCAATCAAGCGGCTGCTTTGTCCTGGATGGTGTCAAGCTTCTTGAGTGTTGTTGGGGCTACACCCATCCAGGCAAGTGGGGAGTATTCCATCACACTCCTGATTTGTGCCTTGTAGATGATGGACAGGGTTTCGGGAGGACAGTTACTCACTTCAGAATTCCGAGCCTCTGACCTGCTGTTGTAGCCTTTGTATTTATATGGCTAGTCCAGTTCAGTTTCTGGTCAATGATAACTCCCAAAATGTTGATAGTAGGGATACAATGATAATAATGCCATTGAATGCCAAGGGGCAATGGTTAGAATCTGGGATGGTCGTTGACTGGCATTTATGTGGCATGAATGTTACTTGCTATGTGTCAGCCTAATGTTGGATAATGCCCAGGTCTTGTCCCATTTGAACATGGACTGCTTCAGTGTCTGAGGAATTGCAAATGGTGCTGAACATTGTGCAAGCATCAACGAATATTTCCACTTCTGACCTTATGATGGGGGGAAGGTCATTGATGAAGCAGCTGAAGATGGCTGGGCCTAGAACACTACCCTGAGGAACTCCTGCAGAGATGCCCTGGAACTAAGATAACTGACCTCCACTGACCACAACAATCCTTCTTTGTGCCAGGTATGACTCCAACCAGCAGAGAGTTTACCCCCAATCTCCATTCACTCCAGTTTTGATAGGGCTCCTTCATGCCACACTCAGTCAAATGTGGCCTAGATGTCAAGGGCTATCACTCTCACTGGAATTCAGCTCTTTTGTCCATATTTGAACCAAGGCTGTAATGGGGTCAGGAGCTGAGTGGCCCTGGCAGAACCCAAACTGGACATCACTGAGCGGGTTATTGCCGAGCAGGTGCTCGATAGCACTATTGATGACGCTTGCCCTTGCTTTACTGATGATCGAGAGTAGACTCACGGGGCGGTAATTAGCTGTATTGGATTTCTCCTGCTTTTTATGTACAGGACATACCTGGGCAATTTCCCACATTGTTGACTAGATGCCAGTGTTGTAACTATACTGGAAGAGCTTGGCTAGGGGAGCGGCAAGTTCTGGAGCACAAGTCTTCAGTATTACAACTGGAATATTTCTAGTGCCCTTTGAAGTTTACACCACTGTGTAGTTTTCTTGAAAACACATTCCTCGATATCCTTCCCATGCACTGGAGTATTGTATACACCATGTATGTCACACAGTGAGAACTGGGATTACACCTCAAATACCTTACTTCTCGCCAAATCAATTCTGTCCTTGAAACTTCTAAAACATCCTCTTTCTCATTTACCAAAAACTTCAATCCTCCTACTTTATTTCCTTTACTATCTTTTATGAACACTTTGTAACCAGGAATATTTCTTACTCAGATCTGCCCTTCCTTAAGCCTGGTCTCCATTATTGCCACATCATTATAAGCCTAAAAGGCAACTTGTGCTTATAACTGCCTAATCTTATTCATTATTCACTATGCATTCACATATGTACATACAATGTAACTCTGAATTCAAATTTGTTACCTTCTCCCTATTCTCTATATTTATGTTGTCTGCCTGTCTCGGCATTTTGTCACTGTAGGCTTACTTTCTGATGTTCTTTCCTAGTTCTTAAATCCCTGCTGAGTTACTCCCCAACTGCTGAAGCGAAATCCTCTGCAAGGAACTCTGATCCAGTTCTGTTGAGAGGTAACCCATGCAGTGTGTACAGGTGCCATAGAAACACAGAAACTAGAAGCAGGAGTAGGCCATTCAGCCCTTGAGCCTGATCTGCCATTCAATTTGATCATCTATCACAGCACTGTGTTTCTGCTTTCTCTCCATACCCTTTGATCCCTTTAGCCCTAAGAACTAAATGCAAGTCCTTCTAAGTCCAATGTTTTGGCCTCAATCATTTTCTGTGGCAGAGAATTCCATAGGCATATCACTTTCTAATAGCACGGTGGCTCAGTGGTTAGCACTGCTGCCTCACAGCACCAGGGACCTGGCCATGGTAAATTGCACATAGTGTCCGGGAATCCGCAGATTAGTCCTGGGAAATGCGGGGTTACAGGGATAGGGGATTCTGGGTGAGATTCTCTTTGGAGATTTGGTGTGGACCTATTGGGCTGAATGGTTTGTTTCCAGACTGTAGGGATTCTATGAAAGATGTTTTAGAATGGACCACTAATGCTAACGATGCTCATTTCCTATAAGCAAATGTAAAACACACCAACTTATTCCAGCTGTTCTTCTTCCAGCAATATTTTCATAGAATCCCTACAGTGTAGAAGCAGGCCATTCAGCCCATCCAGTCCACACCAGTCTTCCAAAGAGCATCCCACCCATACCCACCCCCTTTCCCTATCCCTGTATCCCTGCATTTCCCATGGCCAATCCACCCAGCCTGCAGAACCCTGAACACTATTGGCAATTTAGCATGGCCAATCCACCCTAACCTGCACATCTTTGGGCTGTGGGAGGAAACCGGAGCACCCAGAGGAAACCCACGCAGACACGGGGAGAATGTGCAAACTCCACACAGTTGCCCGAGGCTAGAATTGACCCCGGGTCCCTGGTGCTGTGAGGCAGCAGTGCTAACCACTGAGCCCCTATGCTGCCCACATTTTCATTTTGAAGATGCTAATTCCTGTTTTCAAATTCATGTATAAACTTGTTAATCCACATCTCTAGGTTTCTACAGATCCACAATCCTCCAGATATCTGCAGTCCTGTAATTCATGCCTTTGTACTATTTGATTATTTTCACCATTGGTGGCCTTCCCTTCAATGTCTGGTCCCCATGCTCTGATTCCCTTCAGTATCCAGTCCCCATGCTCTGATTCCCTTCAGTATCCAGTCCCCATGCTCTGATTCCCTTCAGTATCCAGTCCCCATGCTCTGAAATACCTCCATAAATCTGACTAATTCTCTCACCTCCTTTAAGACACACTTTAAGATTTAGATTTAGATTTAGATTTAGATTTTATTATCACGTGTACTCAAGTACAGAAGTACAGGATTACAGTGCAAATTGTATAATGTCACCACACAAGGCGCCATCTTAGGTACAAAGGTACTGAGGTACAAAGTAGTAAAAGAAAGAAATTCTAAAAAGTTGTGTTACCTTCATAGAATAAGTAGAAAAAATAAAATACAGGTAATACTTAACATTACATTAACATTAAAACTTAACTTAACACCTTCTTACTATAAAGTAGAAAGATAAAGGAGTAAAGCTAAAAGTTCAACAGTCTTTGAGTCCTCTACTTAGCTTGCTGTCTGGGAGACCTCAGCTGCCTGTTCTTGCCACCACCGCCGATAACCGGGGACCTCCCTCACTCTTCCTGCACTGGGCCGTGATGCCATCACTGCTGCTGAAGCTGCCGCCTTTCCGATCTCATCCTGCTGCCTCCAGGACATGCCCAGGCAGGACTCACTTGCACGCTGAGATATCACTATACCGGGCCTAGAGTCCGGACTGAAATACTGCCACGCTAGGCCAAGAGACCACCATGGGCTGCCGAGAGACTGTCACGCCGGCCTGAGAGACTGCACACCAAGCCAAGAGACTGCAATGGGCCATCAAGAGACCAGGCCGAGAGACCGCCACAGCTTCTGAGAGACCAGACCGAGAGACTGCCACGCTGGGCGGGGAGACCAGGCCGAGACACTGCCACGCTGG
>NC_063332.1:177476582-177479669 GCF_021869965.1 Rhincodon typus
CTGGGCTGAGAGACCAGGCCAAGACACTGCCACGCTGGGGTGAGAGACGACCACGTGCTGCTGAGAGACCCAGCTCAGAGAGCACCATGGGCTGGGCTGAGAGGATGGCTCATCAGGTCTGCAACCTACATTTTTGAGACTTGTTATGATCCCGACTGATGTTATTACTGGAAAAGTTAGATTGCTGACTGAAACCTGGCTTGATAGACCATATTTTGTTTATTTGAAATTTAATAAGGTGGTCTTTTTCCGAAACACAAACACACAATGCTGCGGATTTAGTTTAACTGTAAAACAGAAGTTTAATTGCTCAAAGGAAATGAAGGTAAAGTAGAATAAGCCAAACTATCTACAAATACACAATTTGAAAGAATTAGAGATACGTGGCAAAATACAATCCCATCTGTCCCAACACCATCCCATTACAGAATTCCCTTCTGTATCACATCTATAAGTTTGACATAACTATTTTGTTCCATTCCAGGTCTTGAGGGTTTGATAACGTTGAGCATTCACACAATTGAGCTTACAATTTCTTAGCTTGGAATAACCCTTTCAAGGTTCTAACCAAACACTTTGGTCTAGAATTTTCAAACTAAAATCCTTACACCAAAGTAACCTATTTCTTAACTTTTCTGAACTAACTCTTCTTTGAGAATCTCTTTCATACATCTAACTTCAAGTAGGAACTCTGTGAATTGAAAATAAATGTTTTCCAAGCTATGGATTTTTCCCCTAAGCAAAAAAAAGAGTAAATTCCTAATTCTTTTAATTGAAAGCAAAGTACTGGCCTTCAGTGTTTACTCTGTCTGCTCATAAAACTCTCCCAATGCAAACAAATTCCCATTAGCACCCCAGGGCTTGTCTCTCTTATATTAGTGCAAAAGATATGTCTCCATGAATACTGACAAGTTAGTCATTAAACCCCTTCACACACACAAACCGAACCCACATGCCACTAGTTGAAAATAAAAACTGTAAAGTAAATGATATTAAAATACATATAAATCACACATCTTACATTACAACCCCATGTGGCTCAGTTTCAAGTTTTGTTTGGTAATAACTTTCATTTATATAGCACTTTTAACATAAAACATCTCAAGGTGCTTCACATGCCTATTATTAAAGAAAATTTGACACTAAACTACACAAGCAGATATTAGAGTAGATAAACAAAAGCATGATTAAAGAATTAGATTTTAAGGAGTGCCTTAAAGGAAAAGAAAGTGAGATAAAGAATGATTGATGTGAAATGGAAAGAGCGAAGAAGAAAGAAAGAGAAATGCAGCTGACAGGATTCGCTAAGTTGAAATGTGACGTTAGTTTCAGGAGCTGCCTGCTGAAAACATGACAATTGATCTTAAGTAAAATAAAAGAAAATAAATTGTTAATTCTATTATACATTATACAGAACCTTCTCCAGCTACCCATCAGCTTTCTGTTGTTACACCCTCCACCTCTGTAAAGCCACCCTTAGACAACATTCACATTACCACAAGTGCTGCCAAGTTGTTGATAGTAACCTATTCAAGTCCTGGAGAACATTCAATAAATGGCTGATTATCAAATGACAATTGCTCTACAGAATTCAAAGCACATTTAAGCAGCATAACATTAAGTGAGGGAGAAATGGATGTTCCTGCTTTTAATGATATCCATTTATTCTCATTCTTTGCCAGGTCAATAAATATTGCTTTTTGTATTTTTGTGGTGTGAAATAATATCAACACCTTCCAATGGTAAAACAAACAAAATGCTCATGCATTTGAAAATTTTTCTTGTTAGATAGAATTTGTGGCTGCTCAATGGTTTTGTGATTCCACAGTCATAATCTCTGTTTCTTGCGCATTTGATATAAAACAAAATTGTCATAAAATTTTCAAGAGGTTTGTTGTAAAATGTTCCTTCGGGATTTACGAGTCCGTTATTCAACCTATTGAGCCAAATCTTCTGGTCTCCATGGGATCATCCATGAGAAGAGATATGACTGAGCTGGCTGTAGGTATTTGCAGGAAACCAAACCCCAACACTGTCATCTATGTCATTTATATAAATGACGAATAATAGGGGAGCCAGCACAAACCTCTATGGTATGCCACTGAACACTGGCTTCCAGTCACTAAAGTAGCCTTCTGTCATCACCCTCTGTCTCCTACAATTCAGCCAATGTTGAATCCACTTTATCAAATGAAATGATCCTATCTCCTTGAGATTTCCCTTCTTGATAAGTCTCTTATGTGGGACTTTATCAGAGGCTTTGCTGAAATCCATATAAACTACATCAACCACACAACCCTTCATCTACATGCCTGGCCACCACCTCAAAAATTTCCGTCAAATTTGTTAGGCATGCCCAATCAGCATTCAATATTTTTACACAAAGTTCCTTGGCCTAGTGTATTTCAAAAGGGTTAGTTCTACTACAATAACACTGCAGAGTAATATAATACCCACTAAAGCTGGGAACGTTTAATGGAAAACCTGGAAATCGTGGGAACATTGAACAGGTATTTTATATGTCTTCACTATAGAAAACCTAGAGAAAATCCCTCTGAGATACTTAAAAACATCAAGTGCTGAAAGGGAATTAGGAATTTAATATGGGGGAAAGCCATTGGGACAGCTATTAGACCTGAAGGCTGACAAGTCCCCAGGACCAGTTGGCCCACATTCTGGGTGAGGTAATGATCTAGTGGTCTAGTGGAAATGTCAGTGCCCTTTAGGAAAGGAAACTACCATCCTTGCCTAGTCTGGCCTACATGTCACTCCAGACCCATAGCAATGTGGTTGACTCTTGACCGCCCTCTGGCCAGTTAGGGATGGGCAACAGATGCTGCCCTAGCCAGCGACACCCTGATCCCATTAATGAATAAAGAAAAGAAAAATGTTAATGCTGTAGTAATCTAGGCCCAGGCTATTGCTTTAGGCATGTGAGTTCAATACCACCATCGTGGATGGGGAAATTTGAATTAAATAAAATCTAGTCTAATGATGGTCATTATCATAAAGGAGATTGTAGCAGGATCATTCAGAATCTAGTGTGGGGCTGGAGGAACACAGCAGGCCAGGCAGCATCAGAGACAA
>NC_063332.1:177479679-177519072 GCF_021869965.1 Rhincodon typus
ACACAGTGTGGGGCTGGAGGAACACAGCAGGCCAGGCAGCATCAGAGGAGCAGGAAAGTCGATGTCCAGCATTTACAGTTTTTGCTATCTCATTCAGAATCTATATGCTTTGATCAAGTCACCCTCAGTCTTCTAGATTGTTCTTTCCTCCCCCACGCCCAGTCTGTTCTCTCCCCCTGCCCCACCTCTTCTCTCTTGCCCACTGCCCCATGTGTTCTACTGTTCCCACCACCATGCCCCCCACCCACCCTGCAAGCCCTGTCTGTTTTAATACCTCATTAACCACCTGGGACCCTGGAATGAAATCCATCAGAACCCAGAGACCTATGAGCCCCCGGTTCTATAGTCATTAGAGAAACCGTACAGCACTCCTCTGTTCTTGCTGACTCTTGGCGTAAGTTATGTCACAAGCTCAAAAGGGTCCTTTCTGGTGAGACCTGCTATCTCCCCTAAGTTCTCTCCTATTATTCATTTACAATGTCACCCTTTGGTAACATTGCCTGTAAGCAAGGAGCCAGCTTCCACATCTATACAGCATATAACTTTATGTCAATTTGTGGATGGCCAAAATATCTTCCAGTTTTAGACTGATAAAACTACAAACATTTAATTCATCTCCCACCAGTAAGTAAGTACCCCTGAAACAATTATGTCACTATCTACTTGATCCTACTGTAACCCATTGTACATAACCTAATGTATTATTTGACCCTGATCTGTATTTTTTATTTCATTTTTGGCTGTTAATATCCAGTCACTTTTCCCCTGCCTGGAGGTGAACCCAGTCACTGCTGTTGTAGGTCATCTCAGTCACTAGCTTTCCCCTGGTCTAGCACTGAAGGAAGAGTCTCTTTTCCACCACATGTTTATTGCCACCCTAAAATTCACTTGTATTGCTTTCTGTTCACTTCTATATCTTTTAAAACTCTTGCGAAATTTTACATTAACAATGCCTAAAATTATTGCTCATTTTTGTGGAAATTACCAAATGCTGGAACAGAAGTTTGGACAAATGGGCACAGGTGTGAAGATCATTCAGGAAGGGCCTGAGGCAAATCTCACAAATTCACATTGTCAGTTCAAGGCTTCACGTGACATATTGCAAATGCAAGCCTACGATCAGAGTACTCTATTCGAGTTATCCAACCTGCCCCTGAACTCTCACTCTACCTAATGTTGAAAATAACTCACTGAATGTCATGGAGATCCAGTGATTACTGTAAAAATGCAAATGACTGCAGAATGAATGACCTCCCCTAAGGCTATGAAACTATATACAACTTCAGTAAGACAATTTTATGATTATTGTACCATATAAAACTTGCTCTGAAAACAGCAGTAGTTACCTTAAGAGAGCTCCTTATTAGAACAAAGAACAAAGAAAATTACAGCACAGGAACAGGCCCTTCGGCCCTCCAAGCCTGCGCCGATCCAGATCCTCTATCTAAACCTGTCGCCTATTTTCCAAGGATCTGTATCCCTCTGCTCCCTGCCAATTCATGTATCTGTCTAGATACATCTTAAATGACGCTATCATGCCCGCCTCTACCACCTCCGCTGGCAACGCGTTCCAGGCACCCACCACCCTCTGCGTAAAGAACTTTCCACGCATATCTCCCTTAAACTTTTCCCCTCTCACCTTGAAATCGTGACCCCTAGTAATTGAGTCCCCCACTCTGGGAAAAAGCTTCTTGCTATCCACCCTGTCTATACCACTCATGATTTTGTAGACCTCAATCAGGTCCCCCCTCAACCTCCATCTTTCTAATGTAAATAATCCTAATCTACTCAACCTCTCTTCATAGCTAGCACCCTCCATACCAGGCAACATCCTGGTGAATCTCCTCTGCAGTTTTCAGTTGCCTAGACCTTATGTATGCTTCCTTTTTCCTCTTTGCTAGTCTCACAATTTCACCTGTCATCCATGGTTCCCTAATCTTGCCCTTTCTATCCCTCATTTTCACAGGGACATGTCTGTCCTGCACTCGAATCAACCTCTCTTTAAAAGCCTCCCTCATATCAAATATGGATTTACCCTCAAACAGCTATTCCCAATCCACATTCCGCAGCTCCTGCCGAACTTTGCTATAGTTGGCCTTCCCGCAACTTGGCACTGTTCCTTCAGGACCACTCTCGTCTTTGTCCATGAGTATTGTAAAACTTACAGAATTGTGATCACTATTCCCAAAGTAATCCCCTACTTCAACCACCTGACTGGGCTCATTCCCCAACACCAGGTCCAGTATGGCCCCTTCCCGAGTTGGACTATTTACATACTGCTCCAGAAAACCCTCCTGGTTGCTCCTTACAAATTCTGCTCCATCTAAACCCCTAACACTAAGTGAATCCCAGTCAATGTTGGGAAAATTAAAATCTCCCATCATCACCACCCTGTTGCTCCTACATCTTTCCATAATCTGTCGACATATTTGTGCCTTTATCTCACGTTCGCTGTTGGGAGGCCTGTAGTACAGCCCCAACATTGTTACCGCACCCTTCCTATTTCTGAGCTCTGCCCATATTGCCTCACTGCTCGAGTCCTCCATAGTGCCCTCCTTCAGCACAGCTATGATATCCTCTTTGACCAGTAATGCAACTCCTCCACCCCTTTTACCTCCCTCTCTATCCCGCCTGAAGCATCTATATCCTGGGATATTTAGTTGCCAATCTTGCCCTTCCCTCAACCAAGTCTCAGTAATAGCAATAACATCATACTCCCAGGTACTAATCCAAGCCCTAAGTTCATCTGCCTCACCTACTACACTTCTCGCATTAAAACAAATGCACCTCAGACCACCTGTCCCTTTGCGTTCATCATTTGCTCTCTGCCTACTCTTCCCCTTAGTCACACTGACTTCATTATCTAGTTCCTTCCAGGCTTTAGTTACTATCTCCTTACTGTCCACTAACCTCCTCATTTGGTTCCCATCCCCCTGCCACATTAGTTTAAACTCTCCCAACAGCGTTAGCAAAAGCAGATCCTAGGACATTGGTTCCAGTCCTGCCCAGGTGTAGACCATCCGATTTGTAATAGACCCACCTCCCCCAGAACCGGTCCCAATGTCCCAAAAATCTGAACCCCTCCCTCCTGCACCATCTCTCAAGCCACTCATCTATCCTGCCTATTCTTTCATTTCTACTCTGACTAGCACGTGGCACTGGTAGCAATCCTGAGATTACTACCTCTGAGGTCCTACTTTTTAACTTGGCTCCTAACTCCCTAAATTCTGCTTGTAGGACTTCATCCCGTTTATTACCTATATCATTGGTGCCTACATGCACCATGACAGCTGGCTGTTCACCCTCCCCCTTTCAGAATGTCCTGCAGTCGATCTGAGACATCCCTGACCCGTGCACCTGGGAGGCAACATACCATTCGGGAGTCTCGTTTTCGACCATAGAATCGCCTATCTACTCCCCTTACACTCGAGTCCCCTATGACTATAGCCCTTCCACTCTTTTTCCCGCCCTTCTGTACAGCAGAGCCAGCCACGGTGCCATGAACCTGGCTACTGCTGCCTTCCCCTGGTGAGCCATCTCTCCCAACAGTATCCGAAATGGTATACCTGTTTTGGAGGGAGATGACCGCAGGGGACACCTGCACTGCCTTCCTGCTTTTTTTCTGCCTTTTGGTCACCCATTTCCTTTCTCCCTCAGCAATCCTAATTTGTGGTGTGATCAATTTGCTGAACATGCTATCCACGACTTCCTCAGCATCACGGATGCTCCAAAGTGAGTCCATCCGCAGCTCCAGAGCCGTCTTGCGGTCTAACAAGAGCTGCAGCTGGACACTGCCCAAATATATCAGTTCACTCACCTTCCAAGAGCGCAATTTGACTGCTCCCACTCAGCTTCGCTGCTGAAATGAAGAACTTACCTCTTGGCAGCCCCCTGGTCCTCGCTCTCACCGCTCCCGCTGCTGCTGCAAAAATGGAGACGGTTGATTCCATTTTCCATAGCATCGACACAACTCACCATTTCAGGTCATACACTCTGCCCACCATCTACAGCATTGACAGGAATGCTTGAGAAATGTGGTTTTACGGGGTAGATGGGAATGTGAGTGGGATCTTACTGTGGATTGGCATGCTATTTGTTTGTAATAGGACATTACATGGTAATATTCTAGTTGCTTTGTCAACTATCCAGAATGTATTTTATTTTTATTTCAGAAAAGCAAGTCCCTGGAGCCCAGCGCCTGCCTCCTCATTTGCTGAGTTTACCGTGGTTAGACCAGCACTTAGACTATAGAGGGCACACCGCTTGACCATGGACAGCATTGTTTGTTTCTCTGCACCAGTGTGTGAGAGTTTTATACTGAAGATCCCAGGATTGAAGTCCCTATCCTGTCCTGAACTTATTTAGAAAGGACCGCTCTTGCTGTGGTGTTCCAAACCCGCCATTTGACAGATGGGAAGGAACTTGTTAGTGGCTTGTTCCTGTAGTTCCCACTGTTTGATTCAAAGGATGTCTGCTGGTAGATCTTACTCAGGAAGATCAAAATGGTTGGAGGTGGTGATCTGGTCGGTGAATTTAAATCTTACATGTAGTTTTGTCAATTTTGGATAAGTCCAAGTACCTATGCAACTTGGCAGCTCTACCTGGACTGGAATTCATTGAAATAAAAAGTTCAGACAACTCCAGGCAGATTCCTTCAGTATGTGATGCCAGTGGTCCCTTTTTTTAGGACAGCAAGACGCCAGGCCTTCTGATTAGCCCTATGCCCTCTGACCCCACACACCTCTGATACCCCACACACCCTCTGATCCCCCACGCCCTCTGATCCCACAAACCCTCTGATCAGCCCCATGCCCTCCGACCCCACACACCCTCTGACCTCCCCATGCCCTCGGATTTAGGTGGTGGGTTGGGGGTCAGAGTTCTGTTGGAAATGCCAGGAAAACAGAAGTTGTCCTGAATGGTGTCTTAACCATCTTAGTCCAGCCCCCCTCTATGAAGGATGGGTGCTGTTGCTCTGGAACTGTAAAGCTATAGAAAAGTGAGAGCACAGAAAGAGGCCATTCAGCCCATTATGTCTGCACCAGCTGAATAAACTAGCTACTCATTCTAATCCCACTTTTCAGTATCTGGTCCGTTACTCACAACTAACAGCACTTCAGATCCAGGTTCCTTTTAAATGAGTTGAGGGTTTCTGCCTCAGCCACCGAACTAGCCAGTGAATTCCAGAAACCCACCTCCCTCTATGTTTTCCCTTGTGTCCTCTCTAATCGTTCTAGCAATCATCTTAAATCTGTGTCCTCTGGTAACTGACCTGCCTGTTGTGGATCGGTGGTCTACTCTGCCCTCTCTATCTGAGCCCCTCATTATTTTGAACACGTTGATAAAGACTTCAGCCTCCTCTGATCCAAGGACGATAACTATAGCCTATCCAAGCTTTCCTCACAGCTATATTTTTCAAGCCCTGGCAACATTCTTGCAAATCTCCTCTACACTTTCTTTAGAGGAGTGGTGTCCTTCCTGTGATGTAGAGACTGAACTGTATATAAAGTTATGGCCTAACCAGTATTCCTGCTTTTGGATCCTATACTTAGTCTCCCATTTGTCTTCGTTACCACCCAATTTACCTGCCACCTTCAGGTACTTATGGACATGTACTTCAAGGTTTCTCATTACCTCTACCACTCTCAATGCAATCCCATTTATTGTGTATTTCCTTACTGTTTACACCCTCCCCAAATACATAACTTCCCACCCTTCTCTGGATTGAATTCCATTGGCACTTTTCCGCCCACTCCACCAAACCACTGATGTCATCCTGCAATTGGCAGCATTCTCTTTGCCAACTGGGCAATTTTTGTGTCATCTGAAAATTTCCCAATCATTCCTCCCACATTTAAATCTAAGTCATTGATAAATTAAACATTGTATATAACATACACAAACAGCAAGGAACCCGGTACTGAGCCAGTGGAACACCCATAGGATACTAAATAAAAACTGAAAGAACTGTAGATGCTGTAAATCAGGAGCAAAAACAAAGTTGCTGGAAAATCTCAGCAGGTCTGGCAGCATCTGTGAAGGAAAAAACAGTTAACGTTTCAGGTCTGGTTCACAGATGCTGCCAGACCTGCTGAGCTTTTCCAGCAATTTCTGTTTTTGTTCCCGTAGGATACTGCTTTCCATTTGCACAGCCTGCATCGACCGTTGCCCTCTATTCTGTCAATAAGCTAATTTTGGATCAAACTCACCATATTCTCCTGAATTATTTGGGCTTTAATTTTTCTCAGCAGTCTGTCGTGTGGGATTTTGTCAAATGCCTTTTTAAAATCCATGTAGACAACATCCATTGAACTCCACTCATCAACCCTACTTTGTTATTTCCTCAAAATATTCAATTAATTAAAACACAACCTTCCCTTAACAAATCCATGCTCACTGTTTCTGATTAATCCATACCTTTCCAAGTAACAATTAATCTTATCTCGCATCATTGATTCTAGTAAGATACCACTCTGTGACATCCTTTTCCCTGGCATCAGAGAGTGAACGTAGAAACATAGAAGACAGGAGCAAGAGGAGGCCATGTGGCCCTTCAAACCTGCTCCTCCATTCTTCACAATCATGGCTGATCGTCCAACTCAATAGCCTAATCCTGCTTTCTCCCCATAACCTTTGATCCCATTCACCCCAAGCGCTATATCTAGTTGCCTCTTGAATACATTCAATGTTTTGGCATCAACTACTTCCTGTGGTAATGAATTCCACAGGCTCACCACTCTTTGGGTGACGAAATGTCTCCTCATCTCCGTCCTAAATGGTCTACCCTGAATCCTCAGACTGTTCCCCCTGGTTCTGGACACACCCACCATCGGGAACATCCTCCCTGCATCAACCCTGTCCAGTCCTGTTAGAATTTTATAAGTTTCTATGAGATCCCCCCCATTTGTCTGAACTCTAGCGAAAACAATCCCAACCTAGTCAATCTCTCCTCATATGTCAGTCCCGCCATCCCCGTAATCAGCCTGGTAAACCTTCGCTGCACTCCCTCGAGAGCAAGAGCATCCTTCCTCAGAAAAGGAGAACAAAATTGCACACAATATTCTAGATGTGGTCTCACCAAGGCCCTGTATAACTGCAACAACACATCCTTGCTCCTGTACTCGAAACCTCTCGCAATGAAGGCCAACATACCATTTACCTTCTTTACCACCTGCTGCACCTGCATGCTTACCTTCAGCAACTGGTGCACAAGGACTCCCAGGTCCCGCTGCACACTCCCCTCTCCCAATTTACAGCCATTCAGGTAGTAATCTGCCTTCTTGTTTTTGCTTCCAAAGTGAATAATCTCACATTTATCCAAATTATACTGTATCTGCCGTTGATTTGCCCACTCACCCAACCTGTCAAGATCGTGCTAAAGGATTTCTGCATCCTCATTACAGTTCACCCTCCCAGCCAACTTGGTATCATCTGCAAACTTGGAGATGTTACATTTTGTTCCCTCATCCAAATCATTAATATATATTGTGAATAGCTGGGGTCCCAGCACCAATCCCTGTGACACCCCACTAGTTACTGCCTGCCAATTTGAAAAGGATCTGCTCTGGAGTCACATAGGTCTCTATCTGTTCCTCTGAATATAGAATCCCTGATCCATTCTTCGTTCTCTGTCACTGTACAGCTGAGAAGCCCATATTCCAATGCCTGGGCTCTGGGTGCACTCTCCCGAGGAACCATTGCCCTCATCAGTGTCAGAAATGCAATTCCAATTAGTAAACAGAAACAGGCTCAAGGGACAACTCTACTGCCTGACAAGTTCTATTAGATTGTCTGGTGGTCACCCATTCCCTTTCTGTGTGTACATTCTAACCTACGGTCTGACCACCTCCCTAAATGCATGACCCACATAGTCTTCTGTCTTGTGGATGCGCAACAGGGATGCCACTTAAATTCTAAAACCTGAAATTCTGAAACCACGTTTGTGCAGGGAGTGTCATCAGCCCCAAATGTGTTTGTCTGGGACAAACAAAGAGATCTATGATTTCACACACACACTGCAGAATGTACACTTCACTTGGCCAAGCTATCCTGTAAGTTTACAATTAGAATTAAATAAAAACTTAGTTGAACTCATCAATCAGCTTCTTCCCGTGTACCAGAGTAAGAGCCAACTACAGTAAACCTAAAAACACTTGAAGAAAAAAGCAACACTTCCTCCTCATCAAACCCTCTTGTACTCACCAAACTCCCATTTCACATTCAGTACAATCAGAGCAGCACACAGTGCTGACAAGACAGCACAGACGGAGATCTCTATTTAAACTTTCTCGAAACATGCTTAAAAGAAAATGGATTAAACCAGCCTTTAATTCTCTCAGAAGAGCTTTTTCACAACCTATAAAATCCTGAATTAAGGCTAGAATTAAACTTAATTTCTTTTAACCTGAAGAGAAACATTTAGTTAATTGCTAAATGACTGGAAAAACTAGACCAGAAAAAAAAAACACTATACCTTAAGATTCTCACACACACTAGCTCCATGCTCTATAGAACGTGGATGATGTCATTTTGGAGGATGGTTGCTGTGTGATGATACAATGGTTTTAATAGGTGTATTTTGTCCTTTTTTTATGAAGCGAGGTTGAGACAGAGGTACCAAGCAGTTTGTTCTAAGCTAATAACAGCTTGTGAGGCCTTGGGCTTTTTTTTTAAGGTTGGAACAATAGAAGCAGCCTGAATGGGTGTGGTCAAGCTCCCACAGAACCAGGATTTTAGTTTAAATTTCAGCAGTTGCTGGGATCTTGAAGCTGGATGTGGAAACTGTTTTTCCTCTCTGTTACAGCTAAAGTGTGGGTTCTCTTCCTGCTATTGGAATTGCATGTAAGATAATCTATTTTACCAACTTCGCCTTTGCCAAGGGTGTGTTAATGGGATGTTACCATATTGGAACAATTGCTGTTTAGTAGTTAAATAATCTAATATACTCCAATAGAATTAAGTTATTCCAATTCTTCTTTCTCTTGTTTTTATTTTAAATATAGTGGAAGAGTAAAGTGTGTTTAGTTTCAAGCCTGGTTGTTTGACCAATCAAATCGCATCCAGAACACAACACCTTACATTTACCCTTAAAAATAAGAAAAGTTGGGGTCTAGGCTATCTTCTTAATACATTTTCACTTGAGTTTGGTCTGGTCCATAACAGTTATCTCTGTGGATGATGCGCTGTTCTATGGATGATGAGCAGAAACACTCACAGTTAGCCCACCCTATGAAAGCTCCCCAGTTATGGAAATGTTAAGAGAGTGATCCTGTCTCAGCTCCCTCTCCCATTTTCCTGCCCCTACTCTCCTAAACCAGCCAATCAATGGACAGGAAAATGCAGCTACACTTTTGCTGCAAATGATGCTGAGTTGCCTGAGTTGTACCTACAGAAGGTCAGTCAGGGGCGATTTGCTGGAGACAACATGGGAGTTTTTAAAGCAGAAACTGAGACATGAGTTAATAACAGAGATACAAGCACAGCCTTCACAATTCTCTGCCTTGTGATGTTAATGGTGAAATCCAGGCTTTCCTGTCCAGCTCTTCAGCAACATTCAATCAAAGGGAGAAAGAAACACTCGTTTGCCATCAGCTAGGATTATGCCAAAATCCAAATTGGAAATTTCTGTTTCCAGGATTTGCATTTCCAAATTCATCAGAAACTGATGGGGACTGTGCTCCCAAATGGTCTTCCGCCACTTTTCATTCAATCTCAGATTCACCAAAGTTAGAAACTGAAGACATGAAAAACATTGAGAAACAACAGAGCTGTATAAAAAGTTGGTATCAACTGGTTCCCTGATCCAGGATATGACTGGTCACTATAAAAAATGTTTTAATTTGAATTAAACCCAACAAGAAACTAAAATTCCAACACTTGTGATGTTGATGCATTTACTCCTAACTGATAAGTAACTAATTTAATACATTGAAAGCCGATACAAAAGCAAATGGATTGACCTTTAGCAGTTTCTGCCCATAGTGAACTACTGCTAATAAAGGAAATTCAGTCAAATGATCTGAGATGATGAATTGATTCTCTGAAATATCATTAACCAGAATGAGGTTTCTCTTTTTATTCACTAATAGGATGTGGGCATTGCTGGCTGGCCAGCATTTATTGCCTGTCCTGACTTGGCTCATTGTTTGTAAAGATTTTTTAAACAGAATAAATTGAAGCCCAGGATCAGGGGCCCAGCACAGAAGAGTGACATCACTGTAAGTTCATTTCTTGGTGATAGGTACTCCTTTACAAGTTAACTTCAGATTGAAGGTAAATAGGAGAAATATTTACAGGCTATAAACTAAAAGGCCAGTACAAATTTTTTTAAAAACCAAATTAAGAACTAAGTCATTAAAACAGAGATGCCAGGCCAGGTGATGTAACTGCATGACGTTGGAGCTGGTGGACCCCCATTATAGTTCATAGTGACCACATCTTTAGAAAGTATTGGTTACTTGAGGAACTCCGGCTCAGAGTTGATGAGCTGGAGTCTGAGCTTCAAAAACTGCGACACATCAGACAGGGCGAGAGTTACCTGGACACTGTTTCTCTGTGGCCAGGATCGCAAGTCCTGAAGGCTGTGTTACCTGCCTGGTGCCTGGGTTCAGGATATCTCATCTAGGCTGCAGAGGAACTGGGAATGGGAGGGGAAAGATCCAGTTGTCGTGGTCCATGTAGGTACCAATGCTATAAATAGAGAAAGGAAAGAGGTTCTGCTAAGGGAATATGAGCAGCTAGGGGCAAAATTAAAAAAAAAGCAGAACCAAGAAGGTAATAATCTCTGGATTACTGCCTGAGCCATGAGCAAATTTGCACAGGGTCAACAAGATTAATGAAGTAAATGTGTGCCTCAAAGATTGGTGTGAGAGAAACGGGTTCAAATCAATGGAACATGGGCACCAGTACTGGGGAAGGAGGGAACTGTTCCCGATGGGATATTGGCCCCAGTACTGGGGAAGGAGGGAGCCGTTCCCGATGGGATATTGGCCCAGGACTGGGGAAGGAGGGAGCTGTTCCCGATGGGATATTGGCCCCAGTACTGGGGGAGGAGGGAGCTGTTCCCGATGGGACGAGAACCAGCTGATTCACGCTGGGACCAGAGTCCTGACGAATTGCATAGCTATGGCTGTGAAAAGGGCATTAATCTAAATAGTGGGGAGTGGGTTCAGTCGAATGGAAAATTATGGAAGAAGTTAAAGATGGGATAGAGGGCTCGGCAGAGGTTATTGAAGTTTCCAGAACAAGTAATAGTACAGAGAATATAGAAAGGGTCAGCAATTTAACTTCAGGCACAGCAGATAAGGGGACAACTATGACAAGAGGGGCAGTCAACACAGGACTGAGGGTGCTGTACTTAAATGCACATCGTATACATAACAAGGTAAATGAGGTGGTAGCACAGATTGAAAATGGCAAATACAATGTTGTGGGTATCACTGAGACATGGCTGCATGGGGAACAGGGCTGGGAACTAAATATCCAAGGTTGTGCGTCCTATCAAAAGGTCAGGCAAATGGGCAGAGGAAGCAAAGTTGGTTTGTTCGTAAGAAATGAAATTAAATCAATAACAAGAATGATGAAGAGTCAGAAGGTGTAGAATCTGTGGGTAGAGTTGGAACTATAAAGGAAAAAAGATCCTGATGGGAGTTGTGTACAGGCCTCCCTGCAATAGTCAGGATGTGGGGAAGAAAATAAATCAGGAGATAGAAAAGGCAGGTAAGAAAGGCACTATTACAATAATCATGGGGGAGTTCAATATACAGGTGGTCTGGGAAAATCAGGTTGGTAGCTGATCCTGACAAAAGGAATTTATGGAATGTTTATGAGATGGTTTTTTGGGAGCAGCTTATAGTACAGCCCACTGAGGAACAGGTAATTCTGGATTTGGTGATGTGTAATGAGGCAGACTTAATTAAGGAGCTTAAGGTGAAGGACCCCCTAGGGAACAGTGACCATAACATGATCAAATTCTTCCTAGAGTTTGAAGGGGAGAAGGTGGAATCAGATGTTACAGCATTACAACAGAGTAAAGGTAATTACAAAGACATGAGGGAGGAGCTGGCCAGAGTTGATTGGAAGGGGAGCCTAGCGGGGAAGACAGTGGAGCAGCAATGACAGGAGTTTCTGGGAGTATTTCAGGAGGCACAGCAGAACTTCATCCCGAGGAAGAAGAAACATATTAAGGGGAGGATGAGGCAACATGGCTGACAAGCGAAGTCAGGGACTGCATAAAAATAAAAGAAAAAGTATACAATGTGATGAAGATCAGTCGGAAGCCAGAGGATTAGGAAGTCTTTTAAAAACCAGCAAAGGATAATTGAAAAAGCAGTAAGATGGGAGAAGATGAAATATGAACGTAAGCAAGATAGTTTTCTTAGATATCTAAAAGGTTAAGAGAGAGGCAAGAAGAGACATTGAAACACTGAAAAATAAGGCTGAGAAGTATTATTGAGAAATAAAGAAATGACAGAGGAACTGAATGGGTACTTTGCATCAGTCTCCACCGTGGAAGACACCAGCAGCAGACCAGGACTTCAAGAGAGTCAGGGGGCAGAGGTGAGTGTGTCAGGGGCAGAGGTGAGTGTGTCGGGGGCAGAGGTGAGTGTGTCAGGGGGCAGAGGTGAATGTGGTGGCCATCACTAAAGAGAAGGTGCTGGGGAAGCTGAAAGGTCTCAATAAATCACGTGGGCCAGATGGGCTACACCACAGAGTTCTGAAGGAAATAGCTGAGGAGATTATAGTATAGAAGCATTGGTGGTGATCTTCCAGGAATCATGGGAGTCAGGGAGGGTCCTAGAGGAATGGAAAATGGCTAATGTAACATTGCTGTTTAAGCAGGGACTGAGGCAGAAGACAAGAAACTATAGGCTGGTTAGTCTGACCTCTATCGTTGGTAAGATTTTAAAGTCCATTATTAAGAATGAGATTGTGGAGTATTTGGAAGTGCATGGTAAAACAGGGCTGATTCAGCACAGCCTCATCAAGTGGAGGCTATGCCTGATAAATGTGTTAAAATTCTTTTAGGAGGTAACGAGCAAGTTAGACAAAGGAGAGCCAGTGGATGAGATCTATTTGGGTTTCTAAAAGGCCTTTGACAGGATGACACACATGAGGCTGCTAAATAATGATAGGAACCTGTGGTGTTCAGGACAGGGCACTGGCATGGATAGAGGGTTGGCTTACTGACAGCAGAGAGTGGGGATAAAGGAGGTCTTTGTCAGGATGGGAGACAGTGACTAGTGGAGTTCTGCAGGGGTTAGTATTGGGAACACAACTATCCATCTGATACATTAACAATCTGAGGGAACTGAGGACATTGTCACTAAGTTTGCAAATGACACAAAGATAGGTGGAGGGGCAGGTAGTGTTGAGGAAGTGAGAGACTGCAAAAGAACTTGGACAGGTTAGGAGAGTGGGCAAAGAAGTGGCAGATGGAATACAATGTGGGGAAGTGTGAAGTTATTCTCTCGGGTGGGAAGAATAGAGGCATAGACTACTTTCTAAATGGGGAAAGGCTTCAGAAATCTGAAATGCAAAGGGTCATGGGAGTCTGTGTTCAGGATTCTCTTCAGGTTAACATGTGGTTTGGTTGGCAGTTAGGCAAATGCAGTGTTAGCATTCATTTCAAGAGGTCTAGAACCCAAGAGCAGGGACGTACTGCTGAGGCTGTTTAAGGCTCGGGTCAGATCGCATTTGGAATATTGTGAGCAGTTTTGGGCTCCATATCTAAGGAAGCATGTGCTGCCATTGGAGAGGGTCCAGAGGAAGTTTACAACAATGATCCCAGGGTGGAAGGGCTTGTCGTATGAGGAGTAGTTGAAGATTCTGGGTCTGTACTTGATGGAGTTTAGAAGGATAAGGGGGGATCTGATTGAAACTTACAGAATGCTGAGAGGCCTGGATAGAGTTAATGTGGAAAAGATGTTTCCACCAGTAGGAGAGACAATGACCCAAGGGCACAACCTCAGAGTGAAGGGATGACCTTGAGAGAGGAGGAGAACTGAGAGATCAAGAATAACAGGGAAAAGGCAGGAGAATGGGATTGAGAAATATATCACCCATGATTGAATGGCAGTGCAGACTTGATGGGCCGAGTGGCCTAATTCTGCCCCTCTATCTTATGACCTTATGGTCTAATGCCATTAGGGAGGGAATTCCAGGATTTTGACCCAGCGATAGTGAAGAAACAATGATATATTTCCAAGTCAGGATGGTGAGTGCTTGGAGGGGAATTTGCAGGTGATGGTGTTCCTATGTATCTGCAGCCGTTGTCCTTCTAGATGAAAGTGGTTGTGGGTTTGGAAGGTGCTGTGTCAGGAATTTTGGTGAATTTCTGCAGTATACACTGCTCCTACTGAGCATCGGTGAAGTGAGTGGATGTGGTGCCAATCAAGCGGCTGCTTTGTCCTGGATGGTGTCAAACTTCTTGAATGTTGTTGGAGTTGCATCCATCCAGGTGAGTGGTGAGTATTCCATCACACTCCTGACTTGTGCCTTGTAGATGGTGGATTGGCTTTGGGGAGTCACTCACCGCAGGATTCCTAGCCTCCAACCATTTTGTAGCCATTGTTAATGTGGTGAGTCCAGTTGAGTTTCTAGTCAATGGTAATCCCCAGGATGCTGATAGTGGGGTATTCAGTGATGGTAACACCATTGAAAGACAAGGGGCAGTACTTAGATTGTAGCTTATTGGTGATGGTCATAGCCTGGCATTTGAATGGCAGGAATGTTATTCGCCACTTTTCAGCTCAACCTGATATTGTCCAATCTTGTTGCATTTGACCATGGACTGCTTCAGTATCTGAGGAGTCACGAATGGTGCAATCATCGGTGAACATCCCCACTGCTAACCTTATGATAGAGGGAAGATCATTGATAAAACAGTCTATGATATTACCCATCTTGTTCAGATGTCCTGGAGCTGAAATGACTGACCTTGACCAATAACCGCGACTATCTTCCTGTGTGCCAGGTACGAATCCAATCATTGGAGAGTTTGCCCCCCGATCCCTATTGATTCCAGTTTTGCTAGGGCTCCTTGATGCCACACATGATCAAATGCAGATTTGATGTCAATTATCTATTTAAATTTTCTCATATTTTTATCTTTTCCTTCAAATGTACTGCTGGAACAAAGGAAAATGTGTTGATTTTGTGTGGTTGATCTGTGTAAGGTTGTGTAAGGTATAGTTGTGGGAGAGTTGTGTAAATGTGAATGTGTATATGTGTGAGGATATAGAGTCATAGAGTCATACAGCATGGAAACAGACCTTTTGGTCCAACCAGTTCATGCCAAACGCATTATGTTTGTGGTGGGAATGTAGATATGTGTCAATGTTGATATGCTTGTGATGTTTGTATGTGTTGTGTGTAGGTACACGTGGGAGAGTTGTGTACCTGTGAAAGTATGTATTCATGAACAAAAACAAAGTTGCTGGAAAAGCTCAGCAGGTCTGGCAGCATCTGTGGAGGAGAAAACAGAGTTAACGTTTCGGGTCCGGTGACCCTTCCTCAGAACTGGATGTATGTATTCATGGCTGTGTTTCTTTAAGGGCTGCGTGAACATGGATGTGTGGAATATGTCAATGTATGTGTGGGACATCTGTGTGGGTGTATGTGCATGTGTGATGTGCTTTGTGTTTGTGCGGGGGTGGCTTTGTGTGGTGTAAATGGATGTGTCGGAGTGTGCGGCTGTATGTGTCTGTATGGTATGTGTGTGTCGATGGTGCAGCTATTTCTTCAAATGTGGACATTACAGAAAAAGCGTTGTGTTAAACATTGCGAGCTGGAGGCATTACTGAGTGCACGAACCAGAGTAATTTTCCTTTCAGATCATTGGATAAGACAGTAAATGCTGCCAGGACTCTGAACAATCTAATATTAACAGCAAGAGAGACATTGCATTCCAAAGTGCAATTGTCTTAGTAATAAAAAAATGAGATCGTTAGATTCATTTTTGAAAGCACTGCAAGATCCCGCTCTTTACTATGCTGTATATATTGTAATTCCAATTGCTGTGCAGAGGCCTCATCCATGAGCACCTTCCCCTGTGTCCACACTGCACTGGACCTGCACCGATGCACAGGCTCTGTGAGTGAGGAACCAGAGTAAGTTCAGCATTTACAAAGATGTTTCCATCTATTACCCGCACACTCAGTTATGTGTATTTCTCTCACTAATGCAACTTTGCACATTCAGTTTGATTTAATTTTACACAAACATCCAGTCACACTGGTCTTTGCTATTTACATAAATAGAACCATGAATTACATATGCACAATTAGTCCATTGTTTTTAAAAATTATTCTTTCAGAAATTCTGGCTGTCACTGGCTGGGTCCAGCATTTATTGCCCATCCCTAGTTGCCCCTTGAGAAGGTGGGGGTGAGCTACCTTCAGGAAATGCTGCAGTCCCTGTGCTGTAGGTTGACCCACAATGCCTTTGGGGAGGAAAAGCAGGACCCAGTAACACTGAAGGAACAGTGATTTGGTTCCAAGTCAGGATGGTGTGTAGCTTGGACAGGAACTTGAAGGTCCCTTGGTCTTTTAGATGGAAGTGATTGGGGATTTGTAAGGTGCTCTCAGGGGAATTTTTGTGGGTTACTACAGTGCATCTCATAAAATGGTTCACACTGCTGCCACAATGCAGCAGTGGTGAAGGGACTGAATGTTTAATGTGATGGATGGGTTGCAGATTAAGCAAGCTACTTTGTCCTGAATGTGGTTGAATATCTGAGTGTTGTTGGGGCTGCACCCATCCAGGCAAGTGGGGAGCATTCCATCACACTCCTGGCTTGTGCCTTGTAGATTGCAAGCAGGCTTTGGGGAGTCAGGAGATGAGTTATGTGCTGCAGAAATCCCAGCCCCAACCTGCTCTTGTGGCCACTATGTTTATACATCAAGTCCAGTTCATTTTCTGGTCATGGCAACTCTCAGAATGCTAATGGTGAGGGCTTCAGCGACGTACTGCCTTAGAATATCAAAGCAAGATGGTCATAGCTTGGCATTTGTGTGGCACGAATGTCACTTGCCACTTGTCAGCCCAAGCCTGGATATTGTCCAGATCTTGTTGCATTTGAACATGGACTGCTTCAGTATCCGAGGAGTCACGAATGGTGCTGAACATTGTGTAATTATCAGCGAACATCCCCACTTCTGGCCTTATGATGGAGGGAAGGTCATGATGAAGCAGCTGAAGATGGTTGGGCCAAGGACACTCCCCTGAGGAACTCCTGCAGGGATGTCCTGGAGCTGAGATGACTGACCTTCAACAACCATGACCGTCTTACCCAGCCCCACCCTTCCTCTCTCTATTTATTTCTGAGCTCCCTTCCCCCTCCCCATTTCTGAAGAAGGGTCCCGATCCGAAACGTCATCTTACCTTCTCCTCTGATGCTGCCTGGCCTGCTGTGTTCCTCCAGCTCCACACTGTGTTATCTCATCTTCCTATGTGCCAGGTATGACTCTAATCAGTGGAGAGTTTTCCCCTTGATTCCAGTTTTACAGGGATTTCTTGATTCTGTACTTCTTGATTTCAAGGGTAGTCACTATCATCCATTTGACACTTCTGATTGAAGATGATTGCAAATGCTTCAGTTTTATCTTTGCACTGATGTGTCATGCAATACCATGTCCATCCCCCAATCTTCAATCGTAGGGGTGTTTTTGGAGTTTCTTCCTCCAGTGTCTGATCAAAGCTGGCTGATCCACCCAAATTTATGCTCATCCTATTTTTCTGATTGCATGATACAACTGAGTGGCTCTCCAGGGTATTTCAGAGGCCAACTCAGAGTCAATATGTAGGCTAAGCTGGGAAAGGGTAGATAATTTCTCTTCCTAAAGGACATTAGTAAAGCAGTTGAGTTTTTATGACAATCCAATTGTTTCATTATCACAGCTACTGATTCCAGCTTTTTAACACCAGGTTTATTTAAATTTAATTTCACCAATGCCACGATCAGATTTGAACTTCCCTCCAGGTCTTCAGCCCAGGTCCCTGGCTTACTCATCTAGTAACATTCTCATGATAGTACCATTATCTGTAAACCAATTTACAAATTCCTCATCTTCCAGGTTTATATTTCCTGAAAGTAACTTAATTATTGACCCAAGTGGCCAAAATAAGCATCAAGTCACTGAGTATAAGATAGCAGCATGCGCCAATGTGCGTTTGATAAGATCATAAGATGTAGGAGCAGAAGGCCATTCAGTCCATCAATTCTGCTCCACCATTTAATGAGATCATTGAATGAGATCAGGAGGAAAGGGGAAAGGGATTGTCAACAGCAGCAAACCCCCTTCCTGATACCGCGTCCCCACAGAGTAGCACAGATTACCTGCTCAGGAAGAGACCCAAGCCTAGGAGCCCATGGAAAACCCAACAAGTTTTGGTCCATGGCCTTTGCAGACTGGTTCTGAGGAAGGGTCACCGGACCCGAAACGTTAACTCCGATTTTTTCTTCACAGATGCTGCCAGACCTGCTGAGCTTTTCCAACAACTTCTGTTTTTGTTCATCATTAATTTGTTGTCGGCTTTAGGGGTTATGCGTGTCAATTGGATCAATAATGATCCAATCAGCTGTGGCCAGGAATCCCACAATCTCCATTCTCCCACAATCAGGATATTTTCTCCCACGATCAGGGCATTTTCTCCCACGATCAGGGTATTTTCTCCCACGATCAGGGTATTTTCTCCTCCCGCAGCAAGACCAAGGCAGGGTCTCTCCTAGTTGCCACCGTTCCTGATATTATGGGTTGTATTTAAAAAAAACTCAAGAGTGTGAGTGCGTCTGTGTATGATTCGCTTTTACCAGGAGCAATGCCCCATCGAAGAGAAAATATATGCAGACATAATACAGTTTTGATAAAGGGGTATTGATATGCAACATGAACTCTGTTTCTCTGCACAGATGCTAGCTGACTTGATGAGCATATCTAGCATTTTCTGGTTTTATTTCAGATTTCCAGTAACTGCAGCATTTTGCTTTAGGGACCTAGCATTGATCCCTCAGGATCACACAAATAGCCTTCTGCCTCCACCCGCTGTCTCCTGTCACTAAGCCAATTTTGGATCCAACTTGTCAAGTTACCCTGGATCACATGAGCTTTCTGTTGTAATTAGACTGTGTATTTGAGATGGCAGCTCAACCATCCTGTCTCAAGCTGCCAGAAAAGCTAACAACGTTTGGGAATCTTTCACTTTGTGGAATGCAGACTGTGTCACAGTTTTAACCTTTGAACAATTGCACTGAATTTGTGACACTGTGTACAAAGCTAATGTCAGAACTTGCAGTACATCGAGCATTTCATTGGCGTGTGGACTCCAGTTATCTTTCTGCGTATGATGAATACTCATTAATGTCAAACAGTTTGCAACCTTTAAGGTGATATCTGTGGCACATGACAATCTCAGGTCACCTAGTTCACAATCATTTAAAGGAGGCATGCTACAGACACTTTGTGCAGTTTTGTGGAAGGTCAGGGGTTTTCTGCAGAGTACAAAGAAAAGGAACCACAGTACAACCTAGCACTGAGGACAGCATGTCAGTGCAGAGGAGTTAGAGGCTGGAGTTGGTGTCAGCACCACAGAGGAATGAAGTGGGAAGGGACTGGTGTCTTGGGTTTAGTAGAGACAAAAACTTAAGCAAATGAGGAACCTAAAGAGCAATGTCCATGCTGTCCTTAGAGGACTTTGAGTTCATTGACACCATTTCAATTCTCCATACTGAGATTAATCTCAGCCAGTGTCCTTTACAATGCATAGAAGGGACAGCTGAGCCTGCATGTCCCACAGAATGGCAAGGAAAACATTGAACAATCATATGAATGTTGAATAATTAGTGAATGCAAAAATACCACATTAATTCTTCCACAATAAAGGAAATGACCCAACATCCCTATAATAGTTAATAAATGTCAACTGAGATGTCTAGGCCCGAAACATCAGCTTTCCTGCTCCTACGATGCTGCTTGGCCTGCTGTGTTCATCCAGCTCTACACCTTGTTATGTCAGTACATTGAGCTCTCTAAGCTAGTTTCTCAAATAAATAATGCACATGTGAATAAAGTGAAACTAATGGAATGTGAAATACTTACAATTGAAATATAATTCTACAAAACATCAGTTCTCTCAACTGTTAGTAAATGGTAATGGCATGGGCAGGAAAGTTGTGGCCATTATACAGAGTCTCTCTCTTTGACCAGGAGGCTGTTAAACAGGCTGCCCAGAGATACAGCTGATAGCAGTTTTCTTCAATGAATAGCTTCCTCAACCAATAAATCCAAAATATTTCGTGTGCACATCACTCACACTTTGAATTTTTAGATTTTTTGATTTGATTTGATTTATTATAGTCATGCATACAGTGAAAAGCTTTGTTTTGCAAGCAGTATGGGCTGATTTCAGCAAGCAAAAGATGTACAGATCAAAAAGACTTAGAGGCATACAGGTTACATTATTTGAGGCTAGGGTCCACTCAACAGTCTGATAACAGCTGGAAAGAAGCTGTTCCTGAATCTGCTTGTGTGTGTGTGTTCAGGCTTCTGTATCTTCTGCCTGATGGAAGAGGCTGTAGGAGATCATTACTGGGGTGCGATTGGTCTTTGATGATGTTGGCCGCCTTTCCGCAGCAGTAAGCCATATAAGTCTATGGATGGAAGGTTGGCTTCCATGATGATCTGGGCTGTGCACACCAACTTCTGTAGTTTCTTACGGTCCTGGGCACAGCAGTTGCTGTACCAGGCTGTTATGCACCCGGACAGTATGCTTTCAATGGTGCCACTGTCGAAGTTGGTGAGGGACCTCATGGACATGCCAAATTTCCTGAGCTGCCTGAGGAAGAAGAGGCGTTGTTGTGCCTTCCTGACGTGGGAAGTCCAGGACAATTTGTCAGTTATCGACACTCCAAGGAACTTGACGCTCTTCATCCTCTCACCCTCAGTTCCGTTGTTGTAGATGGGGGCATGTTCCCCTCCTTTCTTTCTGAACTCAATGATCAGTTCTTTAGTTTTGCCAATGTTGAGAGAGAGGTTATTCTCATTATACCACATCACCAAGCCCTCTATCTCTCTTCTGTAGTTTGGCTCGTCGTTGTTAGAAATCTATCCCACTACTGTGGTGTTGTCAGCGAACTTGTAGATGGCGTTCATTCAGAATTTGGCAACACAGTCATGGGTGTACAGGGAGTACAATAGGGGGCTGAGCGCACATCCTTGGTGGGGGGTTCGATGTTGAGTGTTATTGTGAAGGAGGTACAGTTACCTATCCTCACTGATTGCGGTCTGTGGGTCAGAAAGCTGAGGATCCAGTTGCAGAGGGTGGGGCCGAAACCAAAGTCTTACAGTTTTGAGATCAGTCTGGAGGGGATAATGGTGTTGAACGTGGAGCTGTAGTCAATGAGCACGAGTCTGATGTAGGTGTCTTTGTTGTCCAGATGTTCCAGGGATGAGTGCAGGGCTAGGGATATGGCATCCACTGTGGATCTGTTATGTCGGTAGGTGAACTGTAGGGGATTGAGGCAGGTTGGGAGACTGGAGTTGATGTGAGCACTTCATGATAATTGAGGTCAGAGCCACTGGGTGGTAGTCATTAAGTGACACTGCATGGCAAACAAGGACACACAGATCAAAGGGTGCTTAGACAGAGTGAGGCATATAGGTTACACTGCACACGCGGTGCGCATGGTAAGATCAACATTCGCAAGATCAACATTGTTTGAAATTAGAGAGGTCCATTCAGTCTAATAACGGCAGGGAAGAAGCTGTTCTTGAACCTGTTGATGCTTTTAAAGGGAAAAGACAAAAAAGGCAAGTGGAAGTGATGCACACATTGGGAATGTCACACTGTTCACAAGATCCAGCCCAGTGTTTATTATAGCACGGTTCACTGAAAATTCAATTCCAGTCGTTGTAACTTATTGATGTTTTATTAACATTGCCTCTATAATGCATGTATTATTGTCAACCCCAAAGTCTGTACCTTATGGATATGGACCAAGAGTTGGAAGTTGGGATTAAACTATATAGCTCATTTGTGGCTAGCATGGATATTATGGACCAAAAGGCCTCGACTGTGCTGTTATACCTTTCATGTCTCTCAGTAAGCAGAATAGATTTCACAATTCACATCATGTAGCTGTCATCTCTGCTGGAGAAATAAGCCTGCTCTTACTAGAAGATTCAGTTGTGAGTTACATTTACTGCTATTCCCGGAGATGTTCGAAATAAATTGATTGCTGTCAGTCCTCCTATAAGATCTGCTGGGCCTTTAACTGCTTGACTGAACTGTGTAAGTCAATACTCACTCATCAAAGTTAAAGTACAGCTGCATGGTAATAACAGCTTTGATGAGAGTTGGTCTGGGAAACTTTTTGTCAGCCCTTTCCATTAAACCTGAAAACTTGAAAATGAAGACATTGTTCCCCAATGAATAAGAGAGACCCAACCATCACACACACATGCTGTACAGAACAAGGTCATTTAACCCCTTAGGGTTTGAAGGATGTTTTCAGCTTCTCTGTCACATTACAATACCAGCAGACACACAGTGACATGATAATCAAACTCCTTTATGTTTTCACAGTATGGGATAAAAAAGAAAGAAGAAAAGGAAGCAGAGGCAATGGCAGCCATGGAAGCTCAGGCAGAGGGGAGCTTGACACGGCCCAAGAAAGCGATTCCTGCTGGCTGTGGGGATGAAGAGGAGGAAGAGGAAAGTATTCTGGACACTGTCTTAAAATATCTTCCAGGGCCTCTCCAAGATATGTTCAAAAAGTAATAACATGATTATATGCAAAATAACTCCAGGTTTTGTTGCTAAGTGTAAACCATTCTCATTATAAAATGAGAATTTATCATCATTCCAGCTAATTATAATTTGACTGCTCACCTCTTCCTGTGTAATGGCATGGAATCTTCATCACAACAGAATATCCAGGACAACGCTGTGTGGCAGTCTTGAAATAATCTAATCTGATAAGCCATGTTTATAGTCAAATAAAATCCAGATATTTAATAGTGAAAAGAAGAAACTTGTATCTTTTTATCGATGTGTGACCACTTTGACATTACAGGGCTCCAGCTAGCATTGATTCTTGTAGTTATTGCTCATCATACTAGTTAAATAAACCATCAGGTCACAACACTGGGTAATACCTACAATACACAGCTCATTTACCCAGTTTTAGAACTCAAATTAAACATTACTAATGCTGTTAATATCAACTTGTGGCAATTTTCCAATTTTGGATAGAACTTATTAATGAGTTTAAAGCCTGGGGATTATGGTGTGTTATATAATGGTCTGAAGCTTAACATATCCTATCAATTTTTTTTGACCGCTATGTTGATAGAGCTTTGATCTACTTACTTAATACAGATTAATGCCCCTAAAAAGCAATAGAATGTGATAATGTTCAGTATTTGTATCCTAATATTGCATAATTTCAACTCCAGATTTTACCATTTTATTATATAAATGTATATTAATATCCTGTTGGAATCATAAATTGTATTTTCTAAAATTTACTTCATAGTTCCCATATATTTTTACCTAACATCAATGCTAACAGTGGACAGAGACTTTGTGAATGTAAGCATTACAGCATAATAAATATCCTGTACAGAAATATTCAATGATCACCATACTTTGAGAATAAATCAAAGGGTTGTGCAATGTCAGACGATATACATTAATGTCACAATGTCCTGCTTCTACAGGCTGTGACATGGGATGATGCCTTTATTAAGCATCTGGCACGTCCTATGATGCGTCTCATGCAGACAGGGAGTTGACTTTGTTAAAAACAGTTAACTTCTCCATCCCCTAAATTGAAAACATTTTGCCATTTAAAGTGGGAAATGAGAATCTATGTATTTGATAATGCAAAAAAAACTGATTCCATCAGTTAATAAAACCTCTTGAATATCAAGTTGTATCATGTTAGCTTATATCTTTTTCAAAAATGCCACATAATGCATCATAATGTTTAAAAAATTTCCACTGTTTGCAGAAACCTGACTTTGCCAATCAGGTTCGCAATCACAGCAAATAATTAAAACCCAGCCCTTGGAACAGTTTTGTTCACAGTGTAACTAATCTTTATCATATAAAATTCAGGATGCAAACTTTCAATTTTGAGGAAATATTCAAACTGGTAGGCCACTGGCTCTGTGCTTCCCTTTGACAGCCATATAACCTGTGTAAAATAGACCCACATGAACTGAAGTGGGATGTCACAGCCAGGCCCCATCATTGTTAGCTCTGCTATTTTTACAGGATATTATCATGCCTCCTTTGTCACATATTTGGTATCTGGTGTTTGTCATGTTATGTATTAAAATCTGTCAGAACTGTAAATAGTTAATAATTATACAAAATCAAGCCATTTAAAATTGATGTAAGGAATAGATCATATTGCTGGACATGGGATAATCCCATGCAATTATCACTGTGAAATTCCAGGGAGTGTGGAGAATTCTTGTCATTTGATGATTATTATGACTTGTTTTAGTAGTTAAAACCACTATATCTTGAGTACTGTATTTTCCTCATGTCATACCAGCTGATAAAATATGACTCGGTAAAATATTAATTTTACCAACAAGGGAAAAGCCTGTGGTATTTGAAAATATTTTACGGCGATTAAATGCCATATTTCTCCTGGAACTCTCCAATGAGACTTGTGTTCACTGTAGGGTTGAAGGTGAAAACTACAGTTCAGCTTGACCTTGGAGTTAAACCATATGTGTCCTATTCAGAGTGGAATTGTGCAGGGTACAAGGAGCCATATGTTACATTTTGTAGGGAAAAGTCAAAATTAATGGGCTTGCTGAAGGACTACAAATATTTCTGAATTACAATTCACCAGAAAGGTCAGAATATTGACAGCATTTCTGTATTTAAGTAATGACCCCTGTATTAAAAAATGACGGCAGACTTGTCAATAAAATAAAAGCTAAGAACTGCAGATGCTGGAAAACTGAAACACAAACAGGAAGTACTGGAGAAACTCAGCAGGTCTGGCAGCATTATAGAGAGAAAAATAGAGTTAACTTTTCAAGTCCAGTGAGCCTTCATCAGAACATCAGGTTCTGATGTTTCTCCAGCAATATCTGAATGCAGACTTGTCACTTTACTTAGAACCCATACCCTACCCACCCCTTCCCTTTTCTCTGCCTTTCCTTCTCACTTCAATCAGCCTCTCACTCTCTCCCATCCTGCCCCACATACCTTCAATTCTGTCTCTCTCCATTCCCTTCTCTGCTCCCACTTCTCTCCTCCCTCCCTGCCACTTTATTTTATTCTCCCACCCGTTATCAGTCACACCCTCTTTCCTTTCTTGCACAGAAACAATATAATCTGTCCCCCTTCTCTCTCCCTTACCCCCTCCCCTCCTTTTCCTCGATTACCTGTGCCTACAGCCCCAGTTCCAACACTATTTTAACCATTGCCAGACCTTCCTCACAAAACAAATGAAAGCATTGCCTTCAAATTGAACAGTTTGAATATGATTTCTTTAAAACAAATACCTGTATTGAGTTTTAATTTTAATTAAACCAAAGAAAACATTGCTCCAGATTTATGATTGATGAGGTTTTCCAGTTTGGTATCATGTTGACGTTGGCCATAATGAAAAGGAACCGTTTATCTCAGGTACGGGTTCTTATGTCTGAACATCTTGCTGAATAGTTGAGTGTGTCCTTGAGATTATTTCACTTACAGCCTTTCTGTAGAATATAAGCAAGATACTGCTATCAAGAAAAAAAAACACAAATTTAATTTGATAAGCTCCACGTGTTTCAACAGAGAAAGCCATAAAGTAGGCTTGGCAGTCTTAAATATTTGCTCCAAAATACTGAAGCACATCAATAGTTTATATAAGACAGTGGCCTACAACAGGCATAAGTCTTGGAGTGTAAATTTTCAGTCGCTGTGCAATGTGCTTATATTTGTGACTGAGGCAGAACAAAAGCAATAATATTCTACTTCAACCAGTTAAGAAGGGAGACACAATGGGTAAAATTTTAACCTTAGCTGCCCTTTGGGAGACTGAAGAGACTGATGAGTTAATGCTGGTTTCACAAATCCCAGGATTGTACTTCCCATGGAATTCAGTGCAGAGCAATATCGGTAGGTACATAACCTCAGCATTCCATGCAAATCCCAAGGAAATCTCACCTGGGAACATAGTTAACATGACTCAATGACAAGCAAATTAACATTGGTGATTAGAGGGGCTAAGAGGGTATAAATATACTTTAGCCCAGCACCTTGATTTCAACAATCCAAGGCAGATACTGATCCAGCAGAGAAATGTGATTGAATTTGATTTAAGATTAGAACTGAATAGCTCCATTGTTTATTCAAATATAATTAGACATTTTTAAGACCTCATTGTTTGATTTCATTTTAATTACCTATGAAGTAATTTTAACAAATCTAATGCTAAAGGGCCATTTGGGAAACCAGGTTATATGCTAACAAGAATGGAGAAGTATTAAACAGAAACAAATACCATAATATTAAAAATTGGAGAGTTTAAAATATAATTCAAGACTGCCAAGCCAATAAAACAATGAGACTGCAATATATCTATTAATATACTGGTCTGTGTGAAAAACCAATTTGTTTCAAGTTAACTGTGTCTTTCAATGAGGCTGTTACATTTTCTCATTCTGGTTTCATTATTGTCTCCACAGAAATATGCTAATCACATTAAATTTACTGATAAGAGTCAAGGTTATTCTGTAGTTCAAACCTTTGTTGTGTCCTGAATTGAAGTGTCTGATACATTTTTAGTTGCTTTATCCACAGTCTGTCCATCATCAAACATTTCATTCATTCCATTTTGAAACATTTTAGGAAATTCAATTGGTGCTTCTTGTGATTTTTCAGAGCTTACGTGTTTTGTGTGAATTGGTGAATTTTGTCATGTGAAGGATTTGATCCTGTTTCAGGCTACATGCATGTTGTACTGTCCTAGTAGCAACTTAAAGTCTTTATGACTGAATATTACGTTGATTTTAGCAGCTGTGACATCACTGCATGCTGTCTAAATAGAATTTATTATAATGTTCATCTATGGTAAAATAAAATACAAATAAAGTGACTTCAATCAAATTTGTACATGTGTTTTTATTTGAAAATTAAAGGTCTCAATACTTTCAAATTACTCTGAAATTACATCTGGTATCTTTCATGAGGCTGCTAGAAACACAAAGTCTTCATTAGGGTAAGACATATCAATGTAGCAGATTTCCAATAAACAGCAGGCAAAGTAAACACAAGTAAAAAAGGTCATACACTCAACTTACTTCTTACTACATAGATTCAAAGTGACAGATATAAAAACAAGAAGTTCCTTTTCTTAATGGTGTTTTTAGCAAAGTCTCACCAATGACAGGGTAGGTTTGAATTTTGCATGTGCACATCAAGTGTCCATGTTTAAAATGTCTACTGCCAGAGGCAATGTCAGAAAATTATGCCTACCATCTTTTAGTGTGATTTCCCAAGATAAAAAGTATTTCAAATTATAATGACAACATCTCAATTTCTCTCCATGGTACTCATTGTAAAATGCAGCAGAGTGATGAGGCCTCAAAGAACAGAGGGGAAGATAATCATTTGTTTGTTTGCTCATGGCATCACCGGCTAGGGCAGTACTCAATGCCCACTGTAATAACTCATTGGGCAGTTTAAGAGTCTATATCGTGACTGTGGGTCTGGAGTTAATGTAGTTCACAGCAGGTTAAGGACAGTAGTTTCCTCCCTGAAAGGACATCAGTGAACCAGACAATTGACTGTGGTTATATAGTTGACATTAGATTAGCTTTCTAGGTCAGAAACTGGAAATTCTGAATTGAGTACCTTACCTCCCGACTCGCCAGAGCCTGTCCACCATTTACAAGGAGCAAGTAAGGAGTATGTTAGGTGGATGGGTGCAGCTCCAACAACACTCATGAAGCTTGACACTATCCAGGATAAAGTAGCCTGCTGGATCAGCACCTCATTCATCAATTTACACAATCATTCCCCTCACCAATGTAAGAGAAAAGATTCTTCATTGAGATGATGGATTTTATGTTCTCTAATTTTACACAAGATTCCATAAGATGCACAGAAACAAGCTATTCAGCCCAACAAGTCTGTGCTGTTCTTATGCTTCAATTGAGCCTTCTCTCATCATTCTGCATCTAAATCCATCACTCTAACCCTCTGTTCCCTTCACTTTCTTGTCTAGATGCTCTTTAAATGGGTCAATAATATTTGTTTCAATCATTTCCTGTGGCAGTGAATCCCATACGCTCATCACTCTCTAGCAGGTGAAGTTTTTTTCTGAATTCCTGTTTGGATTTCATGGTGACAATCTTAAACCGATGCCAGATCCCACGACATTGACTTTCCTGTTCCTCTGATGCTGCCAGACCTGCTGTGCTCCTCCAGCTCCACATTTTATCAACTTAAATTGATGTCCTCTGGTTATCCTCTTCCCCACAAGAGGAAACATTCTCTGCATCCAGTCCATTAAAACCGTTTTTTAAGAGAGAGGCCTGTCAACCCTTTCGCGATGATATAAACCACACATTGCCTCACTCCCTTTTCAGAATACAATCTCTCCAGTAATTGAAACTGCCTCATGACTGAAACAGTAAGATTCAGAAATACCCATATTAGGACCAGTGTCCTCCCTACATCTGCAACATGAGAACAATGTCTCAGACCAGATTGGAAAAAGACCTTTACTTATCAATAATAGTGTGTTTCTAGGATAAGACCGAGAAAAATGCTAAGCTTATTGAATAATATGATGATAATAAGGACCACAAGTATATAGAGAGGGGACGTTTCATTTGAAAAGCACCCAGGCATTTAAACATTGAGTTGAACTTTAGACAAAGAAGTGGATTTGAATTACTAGGGGGAATAATGAAGTAGTATTCACATTGCACTTACAATGAAGAATTGATTTATCAATGAAACAGCAGACCGATTGAGAAGCTCTTCAGATTCCAGTCAATCAGTGAATAACAGCAACGAATCTCAGTGAGACTGTGACTTCAGTTCAGTATTCACACAGCACATTCTGGTTGCAGCAGCTTGCAAACATCCCAGAGCAAAGGTCTTCCTTGGGAACTGGTTATGGCTGCAGTTCCTTTCCAATTTTAAATGACCTAATGCCAACTTAATCATGCAGCTTCAATGACAATGAATGATGACAGTGCTTTTTCTATAAAGGTTGGTGATTCATCTCCCTGGAACATTGGAAATGTGTTTGAATTCTTTCATGGGATGTGGATGTCACTGGGAGGGTCAACATTTATTGGCCACCCCTAACTGCACTTGAACTAAGTGGCTTGCTGGGTGATTACAAAGGGCAATTAAGGGTCAACCACATTTCTGTGGGTCTGGAATTGAGTGTAGCCCAGACCAGGTAAGGATATTCATTCTCTAAAGAACATTCATGAATCAGATTTTTTTTATGACAGCTGACAATGGTTTTCATAGTTACTATGAGACTATTTATTTTTAAATTGCAGATTTATTAACTGAATTCAAATGTTATCATCTACAATGGTGGGATTCAAATCCATGTTCCCAGAACATTAGCATGGGTCTCTGGTCCAGTGACCATACCATTCCATCCCCCTTTCTCCATAAACAGGGATAGGAATAGGCTACTGTGCTCCTTAAACCTCCTCTGCTATTTTAGATCATGGCTGTTCATCTACCTCAATGCCACATTCTCATATGATTCCCAAATATCCTGATGTCTTTAAGGACTCAAAACCCATCAATCTCTACTTGAACTTACTCAATGATTGAGGTTCCACAGCCCTCTGGGCGAGAGAATTCCAAAGATTGACCATCCCCCTGAAGATATGAAGCATTTGGTTGACATCTTCATCCAAGTCTCAAGAAATCCTTGTTCTCTATCTATTACTTGCATGATGTAACTGTCTCTCATCAACTGAATATCATCTTAAACTGTCAATAGTTCAGAATGTTCACCCTCAATCAGTCACTGACCTTTAACAATCAACAACTGAAAACAACTAAAAGTCCAAGTTACCTCATCATCAACTGATGTCCCTCCTCTGTTGATCTAGACTTGGTCACTCAGCAGATGGGAGCACAATTGTTCACAGGGCTCCTTCAAACTGGGGTATTGACACTGTTGCATGGTCACCAGTTCTCAGCAATGGGGCTTCCCCAGACCTCCATACTCCTATGGATTCCCTGCTCCCCTTTTTGTCAATGTAAAAGCTGACTGATACAAAATCTATCTGACCCACAGCAGAAAGACGCTGGCAATAGGGGACATGCACAGTGCCACTTCCACAGAGAACAAGAATCACATCAAGAAATGATTGGTCAGGCAACCAAAACATAGAAGACAAATAGGAGCAGCAACAGGCCATTCAGCCCTTCCAGACTGCTCCACCATTCAATAGGATCATGGCTGATCATCCAACTCAGTACCCTGTTCCTGCTTTCTCCCCACACTTTTAAATTCCTTCAGTCCTAAGAACTATGTGGAACTCCTTCTTGAAAATATTCCATGACTTAGCTTCAACTGCTTTCTGTGGCAGAGAATTCCACCTTTCACTGGGTGAAGACAGTTCTCTCATCAGTTCTAAATGGCTTATCCCATATCCTTAGCCTGTGACCCCCTGGTTCTGAACTCCTTTATTATCGGGAACTTCCTTCTCGCATTTACCCCATCTGGTCCTGTTAGACTTTTATAGGTTTCCAAGAGATCCCCCTCATTCTCATAAACTCCAGTGACTATAATCCTAACTGATCCAGTCTCTCTTCATACGTCAGTCTTGCCACCCCAAGAATCAATCTGGGAAACCTTTGTTGTACTCACTCCATAACAGAGTATCATTCTTCAGATAAGGAGACCAAAACTGTACACAATTTACCAGCTGTGGTCTCATCCCTGCCCCTGTACTTGAATCCTCTTGCTATGAAGGCCAGCATACCAGTTGTTTTCCTTACTGTCTGCCACACACAAGCTTATTTTCAGTGACTAGTGCACAGACACCCAGATCTCGTTGCACTTACCCATTTCCTAATCTATCATTATTCAGATAATAATCTGCCTTGCTGTTTTTGCTACCAAAGTGGATAAAATCACATTTAAGCACATTAAACCACATCTGCCATGTATTTGCCCACTCTCTCAGCCTGTTCAAATCACACTGAAGCATCTCTGTAGCCTCCTCACAGCTCCCCCTCCCACCCAGCTTTGTGTTGTGAACAAATTTGGAAATGTTACATTTAGTTCCCTCATCTGAATCGTTAACATATATCATGAAAAGCTGGGGTCAAAGCATTGATCCCTGCGGTATTCCACTAGTCACTGCCTGCCATACTGAAAAAGACACGTGCCTCCCTAACCTGTTCTTCCTCCCACCTATCCCCTCCTCCCACCTCAAGCTGCACCTCCATCTCCTACCGACCAACCTCATCCCGCCCCCTTGACCTGTCCGTCCTCCCTGGACTGACCTATCCCCTTCCTAACTCCCTACCTACACTCACCTTTCCTGGCTCCATCCCCACCTCTTCGACCTGTTTGTTTCCTCTCCACCTATCCTCTCCTCTATCCGTCTTCTATCCGCCTCCCACTCTCTCCCTATTTATTTCAAAACCCCCTTCCCCTCCCCCTTTTCTGATGAAGGGTCTAGGCCCGAAACGTCAGCCTCTCTGCTCCTATGATGCTGCTTGGCCTGCTGTGTACATCCAGCCCTGCACCTTGTTGTCTCGGATTCTCCAGCATCTGCAGTTCCTACTATCTCTGATTCAATTTATTCCTACTGTTTGTTTCCTGTCTGCCAACCAGTTTTCTATCCATTTCAATCCCATGTGCTTTAATTTTGCACACTAATCTCTTTAGTGGGACCATATCAAAAGCTTTCTGAAAATCCAAATAAAGCACATCCACTGACTTCCTCTTGCCAACTTTACAACATATTTCCTCAAAAAATTCCAGGAGATTTGGCAAGCATGATTTCTCTTTCATTAATCCATGCTCTCTCTGTCCAATCCTGTCACTGCTTGATCAAAGTGGCAGATTTTAAGGCGAATCTTAAAGGAGGAGAGAGAGATGCTGAGGTGGAGGGGTTTAGCAAAGGAATTCCAAATCACAGGAACCAAGCAGCTGAAGGCACGGTCACCAAAGGTAAAGTATCAAAAACCAGGGAAACACAAGGGGCTGGAATTGGAAGAGTGCAGAAATTTTGGTGAATTATCAGCACTGGGGCTAGAGGGCTAATAAGGGGTGAGATCATGAAGAGATTTGTAAACTAGGATGAGAATTTTAAAAATCAAAGCTCTTTTTTAAAGCTGATGCCCAATGCATGTTAACAAACACACGGCATGATGGGGAGCAGGACATGGTACGAGTTAGGACATTAGTAACAAGTTTCTGGAGAGCAGAATGTGGGAAAGTGGCTGCTGGAATAGTCAATCCTAAAGGCTACAAAAGAGGGTTTCAGCAGATAACTTGAAGTCAGAGTGGAATTGTGCAAGGTAAAGGGAATAAAAAGTGGGTCTTTGTAGAAGTGTGGTTGAAAGTTCAGGGTCTAAGACAACATGAAGCGTGTGGGACAGTCTGAAGACTAGGGTTTCATGCTTTAGCAGCACAGTGTGAGCTCTGTCCAACATGCAGGATAATGAATCAGATTTCACTACGTTAAAGCAAACAGCTTAAACCAACCGTACAGTAATCAGTCACCATAGCCTGTGTGTGAAGAAAATTGATGAGGAAATCTTAAAGTAGAGTTATATCTAGTTTTCCTGCCTCTTTGAAGGGAAATGTGGGTCAGAGATGGAGCCACAACTCTGAGCTTGCTCTGCAGATGATGACTCCTATATTGTTATAAAACAAGCAGATACTTAAATTGAAACTATAACAAAACACTGCAATAACATGGTTTCTAAATCCCAATGCAATCAAAGACTGCCATGCAGTCTGCAATTACAGTCGAGTGAGGGCAGCCATCAATCCTCTGAATATTGTTTCCTGAAATGAATCATTTTATTGTCCCTGAGAAATCAAGTTGCAAAACATGAAATTTATTTTTGTGGCTTTTATATTTATCTGTGAGATGCATCATTTAATTTATTCTGGACATGTCAGAAAGTGTAATAAGATGCAACTCTGCTACGATATTTGTATATGATGCTGTACAGAAATGACATGTAAATAGGATAGAAATTGCATTTAAATATGTTCTGATTACTCATTAAATCACTACAAAGAGATGAAAATATTATAAAGGCCTTGAGAGTTTGGCTCTGAAGAACCAACAGGCAGCAGGGGTCTTGAGGAAAGAGAAGTTTGATTTCACAATGTAGCTAACTCTGAAGCTTTGTACAAATTATGACTGCTGCAGGAAAAGATGAGAAAATCCAAATCCTAACTAAGCATTATAAATGGAAACAGCAATGCTTACGTTCACTAATTGAACAGCCAACGGGAATTTATGAAGGGCACATCTAATGTGACTAATTTAATTGAATTCTTTGAGGAAATTCTCAAGAGTTAAAAACAATGGAATGAGCAAGATAGGGTAAATTCTGACTTTCAAGAAAGGCTGCACAAAGTGAAGATTCAGGCCTGTGATATTTGAAAGGGATATCTGAACACTGAGCTGGAAATGCGCATGTTGCAATCAATCCCAGGTGAAGATTCTTGACCCCACTCTGTAACCTGCTCCATTTTCCATCCAGCCTCTGTCGGTGGGGTCATTGTCCTGTCAATGCCTGTTAACCCTCAAGGTCAGAGGGTAACACTAGCTCCATGAACACAATGGGATGGAGACCAACATCCGTGAATGCTCAGGCCTTTTAGACTGGGCACTAGCTGTAAATTGCCTGCTCTGTGCCAAAAACAATGAACCTTTAGGTAAACTTCTTCTGCAAAGAGAGTTATTAATGTATACAGATTCAATGCAGCATTTGAGATCGAATTAAATATGTACCTGAAGAAAGGTTCATTTCTACAGCACATTTCACAACCTGAGGACATTCCAAAGTGCTTTCCAGCCAATGAGTTATGTCTAATCTCTGCTGAGTTGTAGAAACCACACAGAGAATGTCTGCATAGCAAGATCTCACAAACTGCTTTGATGTGACCATATTGGATGTTTTACAGGTGCTGGTTCGGGGATAAATATTGTTAGTTCAAAAGAAGAATAACATTCACAAGATCAAAATATGAGAAATCCTCATCGATCTTTTTCAGGAAGATGTGATTTTCTCCCACAGCAACGTGAACTTATTTCAGGGCAGTGACTCAGGAGGATTCGGAGAGAAGTTGGCTCAGTCACCACAACTAAGAAGGAGATCACAAAACACCTGGTCCTAGAAAATGAGGCAGGCCAAGTGGAGAACATCAGAGGACATTTGGGAAATAGTGATCATAACATAATAAGGTTCAATATTAAATTGGAAAAGGATAAAAATTAATCAATTATTAAGTTCCCAAGCTGGAAAAGGGCAGATTTTAGGTGTGTAAAAGTTGATCTGGAGCACGTTGATTGGAAATGCACTTTGATGGATAAAATAGTGGATGACGAATGAGAAAATTTCAAAATGGGAGATGAATAGGGTGCAAGCTAGGTACATATCCATAAGAAATAAATACAGGGTATCCAAAGCTAGAGTAGCCTGGATGACTAAGGATATTGATGAGAAAATAAAGAAGAAAAAGCAGGCTTATGATGCATACTGAAATAATAACAGTAAAAGAAATCAGGGAAGAGTATCTCAAATACAGGAGAGAGGCTAAGGCTGGAATAAAGAAGACTGAGAGGAAGCATGAGGAAGAATGTCATGCTATGCTAAAACAAACACTAAAATGTTCTTCAGATTAATAGTGAAAGATCAGTGAAGGATAGAATGGGCCCATAAGGAACAATTGGGGTAAGTTGATCACTGAAGCAAAGAATATGACCGAGGTACTAAATGAATATTTTGCTTCTGTCTTTCCCAAATTAGAAGATAGTGAGAGTGACCCAGTTGAAAACGTGGGTGTTGAGCAACTGAGCAGTATAATGATAAATAAAGACAAGGTGCAAAAAAAAAGGCTGGCAGCATTCCAGGTAGAGAAGTCGCATTGCCCGGATGGGGCGCATCCAAGATTGCTAAGAAAGTTAAGGGAGCAAACTATGGAGACGTTACAGAAAGTTTCCAGGTCTCTCTGAACACACGATTAGTTCCAGGGGACTGGAGGATTGCAAATGTTATTTAAAAAAGGAACAAAGGATAATCCAGGAAGCTACAGACCTGTCAGCTTGACATCAATAATGGGAAAATTGATGGATGCCATAATATCGGATAAGATAAATATACACAGAGAAAAAGAAGTTGATACTAGACGATTAACATGGCTTTGTCAAGGGCAGATCACATCTGACAATTGAGTTCTTTGATGAGGTGACACAGGGAGTGGAGGGTAATGCTGTGGATGTTGTGTATTTGGATATACAAATAATTGTATGCATTTTGGAAGGTGTAATCCAGATGGAAAATATACAGTAAATGGCAGAACCCTTAAGAGTACTGACAGGCAGAGGGATCTGGGTATACAGGTACACAGGTCACTGAAAGTGACAACGCAGGTGGAGAAGGTAGTCAATAATGCTACCCAAAGGCTGGAGGAACAGAACCTCATATTCCGCCTGGGAACCCTGTAGCCCAATGGTCTCAATGTGGACTTTACAAGCTTCAAAATCTCCCCTCTCCCAACTGCATCCCAAAACCAGCCCAGCTTGTCCTGGCCTCCTTGACCTGTCCGTCTTCTCTCCCACCTATCCGCTCCTGCCACCTCACTGACCAACCCCCACACCCACTTCCTACCTACCAGCCTCATCCCCGCCTCCTTGACTTGTCCAGCTTCGCTCCCACCTACCCGCTCCTCCTTCCTCACTGACCAACCCCCATCCCAACTCCCTACGTGCACTCACCTTTACTGGCTTCATCCCCGCCCCCTTGACCTGTCCGTCTTCTCTCCACCTATCTGCTTCTCTATCCACCTTCTATCATCGCCTCCCCCTCTCTGTATTTATTTCAGAGCCCCCTTCCCCTCCCCATTTCTGAAGAAGGGTCCCAACCTGAAACGTCAGCTTTCCTGCTCCTCTGATGCTGCCTGGCCTGCTGTGTTCACCCAGCTCTACACCTTGTTATCTAAGGCATATGACATGCTTGCCTGCATCGGCCGGGGCATTGAGTTTAAAAATTGTCAGGTAATGTTGCAGCTTTATAGCACCTTAGTTAGGCCGCATTTGGAATATTTGTTCAATTCTAGTGCCACACTTCCAGAAGGATGTAGTGGCTTTGGAGAGGGTACAGAAAAGATTTACCAGGATGTTGCCTGGTATGGAGGGCATTAGCTATGAGGAGAGGTTGGAGAAACTTCGGTTGTTCTCACTGGAATGACAGAGGTTGAGGGGCAACCTGATAGAGGTCTACAAATTATGAAGGACATGGACAGAGTGGACAGTCAGGAGCTATTTCCCAGGGTGGAAGAGTCAGCTACCAGGGGCCATAGGTTTAAGGTGCGAGGAGCAAGGTTTAAAGGTGATGTACGAGATAAGTTTTTTACACAGCAGGTGGTGGGTGCCTGGAACTCACTGCCGGGGGACGTAGTGGAAGCAGATGCTATAGTGACTTTTAAAGGGCATCTTGACAAATATATGAATAGGATGGAAATAGAGGGATATGGTCCCCGGAAGGCTAGGGGGTTTTAGTTGTGACGGGCAGCATGTCAGTACAGGCTTGGAGGGCCGAAGGGCCTATTCCTGTGCTGTAATTTTCTTTGTTCTTTGGACTTTCAGAAAGTATTTGATATGGCAGGTTGGTTAGCAAATTAGAAATGTTTGGGATTGATGGGTCTTTGTCTGCATGGAGTAGAAGTTGGCTATAAGACAGGAAAGAGGACAGGTATAGATGGGGATTTCTCAGATTGGAGACGAGCTGAAAGTTGTGCTCCCCAGGGATTGGTGCTGGGACCTTTGCTTTTTCTGATTTATATAAATGATTTGGAAATGGGTGGTGAGGGCACAATCTCTAAATTTGCAGATGAGACTAAACTGGGAGAATAGTGAATTGTGAGGATGATACTGAGAGAGTTCAGAGGGACATTGACAAGTTGGCAAATTGGGCAGACACCTGGAGGATGAAGTTCAATGCAAAGAAATGTGAGGTAATGCATTTTAGTAGAAGAAACATGGAGAGGAAATACAGGCTGAATGGTACAACTTTGAGGGCAGTACAGGAGCTGAGGGACCTCAGGGTTCATGTGCATGATTCTCTGAGGATGGCCAGGAAAGTTGGAACAGTTGTCAGGAAGGCTAAACCTTGAGTTTATAAACAGAGGCACAGAATGTAGAAGCAAAGTGATGCTAAACCTCTACAAATCATTGGTCAGACCACATTTGGAGTACCGTGTTCAGTTCAGGGTATCTTATTTAAGGAAGCATGTTAAAGGCATAGAGAGGGTGCAATGGAGATTTACCAGAATGATACCGGGAATGAGGGATTTTAGATATAAGGAAAGATTAGGGAAATCAGGCTTATTCTCCTTGGACTAGAGAAAATTGAGAGGTGACCTTATTGAAGTGTTCAAAATTGTGAATAATTTTGACAGGGTAAAGAAAGATATTCTGTTTCCACTAGTTGGTATGTCAGTAACTATGGGTCACTGTCAGCTGGAGAGTGTGTATAGAGATGAGAAAGGGTTAACACTGAGGTGTGAGATAAACTCAATGGTGTCATATAAACTTAAGTGATGACCAGTTCAGGATCTCAGATCCTAATCTCTGGTCCTCCTTGAAGTTCCTGCAATAATGTCCATTAAATCAATGTAACCCTGAACCAGTTACAAACATGCAGGAAACGATATGTTGTTAATAACAGGGGACCATTGTAGTTAGATTGGGAAGTGGGTTTCCTTAACAACATTAGACCAAGTAGACCCTGTTGTTTCCTCCATATAAAGAGGATGGTGGCACCATCAGGTATAGCCATTCAAACAGCAGAGTGAGTGGGCCCTGTCACATTTCTAAAATCACACATCCCTGGTGCTGACTGGAATTCATGGATCTCCGATAGGTAACAATCAATAGCGAACATCTGCAATGATTGCTGAGAAGATATTAATTCATCCTAAAAATCCACTCTGTCTAATGCAGTGGCACATGCTCAGGACAATTATGGTCTCAATTTATTTACAATATAGTCAACACAAGAATGTTAAAATGTAATTCCTCAAATTTTAATAGTTGCTAAATATTTGGAATTTAATCATTATTTTCCATGGAGCAATTTATTATACTGGTTTCAGCAAAAATATTTAGTAACAAAACTTGATTTTTGAGACTGACTCACATCATCCACGCTGTTGGTAGCAAGATAACTGATGACATCAATGTCAAAGCAATGAAAACTGACTAATTTTACACATTGGCACAAGACACAGAACAGGAAGCATATTGGAGCCTGCGATATCCTCTAATCAGGAGTCTGTTATGAGAAAATAAAACCCCTTTAATTTACAGCTTGGAACCTCTTCAGAAAGGTGCATATTTGCTGATCAGTTCTCTTGCTACCAACAGACCTGGGCTCAAAACCCAACACCAACTCTCCGGTCTAGTGCCGCATTATCAGAGGGTCAGTGCTGAGGGAGCACCGCACTGTCGGAGGGTCAGCGCTGAGGGAGCGCCGCACTGTCGGAGGGTCAGTGCTGAGGGAGCGGGCATTGTCAGGGAATTGAATAGAATAGATTTATTGTCACTTTATGTAAATACACTGAGATGTTTATAAGACTTCACAATTCGGTGCCATTTTAATTAGAAAAATTATAAAAAGAAATATTTCAGACAAAGTTGCGAAGAAGTTCATCCTTTGTTTCCTCCACGGCTCCTGCGTTTCTGGAGTGGCGACAGGATGCCGCCTGCCAAAAGTGCCCCTGAAGCCCACAAAGAAAAGATTTCCAGACCGGAACACGACCCCCACGCACCCCCCACACCGACTCCTCGCACCCCCACATCCCGCACTGCCACCACCGAAGCCACTGCATCACCACCACAGCAAGGAAGGACAGGCCAGAGTCACCGAGCTGCCAACGCTGAAGCCATCACCAATTCTGTCGCTGCCCAAAGCTGCCACATCGCTGCCAAGGCCATGAGGTACAAACCAGAACCACTATACCACCACTGCCATCGCTATCACAACCACAGCCAGGAGGGGCGCACCAGATCCACCAACGATGAAACCTTTAATAAAGCTGCAGCCTCAATGACTAAGAGGAACGGACATCTGGATCCACCAGATTACACCCACCACAGGAGACCCCCATAACCACCTCCCTCTACCACCACCACA
>NC_063332.1:177519082-177525756 GCF_021869965.1 Rhincodon typus
TACCCCCACCACAGGAGACCCCCATAACCACCTCCCTCTACCACCACACAGGAGACCCTCACAATCACCTCCCTCTACCACCAACAAAGGACACCCCCATAACCACCTCCCACTAGACCCACCAAAGGACACCCCCATAACCACCTCCCACTACCCCCACCACAGGAGACCCCCATAACCACCTCCCTCTACCAACAAGATAGGAGACCCCATAACCATCTCCCTCTACCACCACCATAGGAGACCCCCATAACCACCTCCCTCTACCACCACCACAGGAGACCCTCACAACCACCTCCCTCTACCCCCACCACAGGAGGTCCCCATAACCATCTCCCTCTACCACCACCACAGGAGACCCTCACACCGCCTCCCTCTACCACCACCACAGGAGACCCTCACAACCACCTCCCTTTACCACCACCACAGGAGACCCTCACACCGCCTCCCTCTACCACCACCACAGGAGATCCCCATAACCACCTCCTTCTATCACCACCACAGGTGACCCCCATAACCACCTCCCACTACGACTAACACAGGAGACCCCCATAACCACCTCCCTCTACCACCACCACAGGAGACCCCCATAACCACCTCTCTCTACCACCACTACAGGAGACCCCCATAACCACCTCCCACTACGACTAACACAGGAGACCCCCATAACCACCTCCCTCTACCAACACCACAGGAGACCCCCATAACCACCTCCCTATACCACCACCACAGGAGATCCCATAACCACCTCCCTCTGCCACCCCACAGGAGACCCTCACAACCACCTCCCACTACCACCACAATAGGAGACCCTCACAACCACCTCCCTCTAGCACCACCACAGGAGACCCTCACAACCACCTCCCTCTACCACCACTACAGGAGACCCCCATAACCACCTCCCTCTACCACCCCCACAGGAGACCCCCATAACCACCTCCCCCTACCACCACCACAGGAGACCCTCACACCTCCTCCCTCTAGCCCCACCACAGGAGACCCTCACATTGCCTCCCTCTACCCCCACCACAGGAGACCCTCACAACCACCTCCCTCTAGCACCACCACAGGAGACCCTCATAAACACCTCCCTCTACACCCACTACAGGAGATCCTCACAACAACCTCCTTTTACCCCACCACAGGAGACCCTCACACCGCCTCCCACTACCACCACCACAGGAGACTGTCACAACAGCAGAAAAGAAGAAAAAGTGAACTTTGATACAAACAAGAAATGAAGAAAAGAAGAAATAAACAAAAAAGAACAAAGAAGAATGCGGCTGGTCAGGTGAACGGGAGCGTAAGGGCACAGAGCCTGAACACTTCCTACCCTATCCCTGCAGCTACCTTGGAAGATTGACAAGGAGAGAACCCTGGATGGTCAGAGGTGCCGTGATCCTTGGCAATCCATCTAAAAGCTCTCCCTCAATCAATGCCAGTGAAATAGATCCTCTGATCCTTAACAAGTTACTGTTTGTGCGAGTGTGCTGCAGATAAAGTGACTGTCAGTTTTCCTACACTATGCTGTGACACGCAGACAAATGAACTGAATCAGCTTTCCTACTGTTGTATTCACAACACAGTAAAATTAAAACTTTCAAAGATCCTCAAAATTGATTCCAATGGTTCCTAGCCAGATTTGTTGAATAACCAATCCCAGACTGCGTAAATAATCAATTTCAGACACCACTCTGTAGCTTAAACAAAAGATTTAGCAATTTATTAACAATTGAATAACTTTAGCAGAGAAAAATTAAATGATGAAGTGATCTAATTGATGTCTATAATTTAAACTCAATAACCTTTGTTTTCAGCCCTATTCACTCAAAAGACAAACAGATAAATAAAAAAAAAAACAAAACTGGGCAGATTACGTCAGTGATGTGTTGTTCCTTTGGCATAGATGATGGTTTCAAAGGTTGATTTTCTGAATATGTCAATCAGGATTACCATTACAGTTCACTCAGATAAAAGCAGTAATACTTATAACTTAGCTTTCTATTCTCTGCATTTCCAATTGGTGATAAGGGAGGTAAAGCAGGGAGCTTTCAAATCTTCATGCTATAGCATTGACAGCCAAATCCCCTTCCCAAAGAAAACACATTCCAAAACCCAATTCAAACTGTGACCACTCACTGATCAACTGCCCATGTGCATGAGGTGCCACTTACCATTCAACATCTGCCATCAGCTTGAGCATGAAGTATTTTCCAGGATTGCTAGAACCAGTTTCCAGGTACTGACCTCATCAATAGCCCAACTTCTGCCCTTTGTTTAAACATAATACTCTTCCCCAGCATCTGCAGGAACCCAACCTGCGATTAACTTCCAGGTCTGGCCTCACAAACAAACCACAGCTTGCTTGTTCTCTTTTTTTTAAACACAAGCTGCTGTTCACAGTCCAAAGGTCATTTTTGGCTCATGGTTCTCAGTTCACAGCTCCAAACCAAAGAATAAATTTTTTTTAAAAATTAAAAATCAGCAGGGGCTCTAACAACTTCAACAGCAACAACCCTGCAAAAGACTGCAAAGTGCTTTGTGACATTCTGAAGGATGCTATATAAATTAAAGTTTTTTTTTTCTCTCTTTCAGTAACAGTGCAGGGGAACAGTGGCATTGTGGTAATTCCCTGAACTAACAATCCAGAAGATCGGGACTCAAATCTGACCACAGCAGCTGGTGAAACCTGAACTCAGTTCATAGACCCTAGAATGAAAAGCTTGTCTGCACAATGGCGGCCATAAAACTATCAATTATTGTAAAAACCCATGTCATTCACTAATGCCCTTTAGGGAAGGAAACTGCCGTCCTTACCTGCTCTGGCCTAGATGTGACTCTAGACCTAGGGAAATGTGGCTAACTTTTAACTGTCCTCTGGGTAATTAGGGAAGGACAATAAATGCTGGCTGAACCAGAGATACCCACATCCCGTGAATGAATAAATCAGGAGAAAATTTGCGGTATTTATTATTATTTAACTTTAATTAACACCAGCTGATGTGCACCCAATCTAAACACAGCAAAAATAAAACAGAGGAAAATGGAGGGGATGCAGAATCTTACACAGACTCCTCCTAACTTTCAGTTAGAGTTGGAAATTTCAGTTTTTGTAAGCAATGATTGTAAAGAGTCTTCAAACGTTTGTGGCATCTATTACCGCCAGGATTTCTTATTACCACAGCCCAAGGTAAAAGCTACTTCTGCTGGAGATCGATCTCCAAGTTTCTGAAGCAATTCAGTGAAAGCTGCAATCGGCCCAACCAATCCTCTCAACTAATATCATGGTATTAACATTCAGAATTATCCATCTCTGATACCTCTTTCTCCTTCCTGGACCTCTCTGTTTCCATCTCTGGCAACCACCTGGAAACCGATATCTATTTCAAGCCCACCGACTCCCACCCACCTTCCTGCAAAAATGCCATCCCCTATTCCCAATTCCTTTGCCTCTGCCGCATCTGCTCCCAGGATGCGGCATTCCACTCCCGAACATCTCAGATGTCCTCGTTTTTCAAGGACTGCAACTTCCCCCCCTCAGTGGTCGAGAACGCCCTCGACCGTGTCTCCCGCATTTCCCGCAACTCATCCCTCACACCCCGTCCCCGCAATAACAACCAAAACAGAATCCCCCTCGTCCTCACGTACCACCCCACCAACCTCCGGATCTAACGCATCATCCTCCGACACTTCCACCATCTGCAATCCGACCCCACACCAAAGACATTTTTCCCTCCCCACCCTTATCTGCTTTCCGGAGGGAACCACTCTCTCTGTGACTCCCTCGTCTGCTCCACACTCCCCTCCAGCCCCACCACACCCAGCACTTTTCCCTGCAACCGCAGGAAGTGCTACACCTGCCCCTACATCTCCCCCCTCACCCCCATCCCAGGCCCCAAGAAGACTTTCCACATCAAGCAGATCTTCATCTGCACATCTGCCAATGTGGTATACTGCATCCGCTGTTCCCGTTGCGGCCTGCTCTACATCAGGGAAACCAAGCGGAGGCTTGGGGACTGCTTTGCAGAACACCTACACTTGGTTCGCACTAAACAACTGCACCTGCCAGTCGCGAACAATTTCAACTCCCCCTCCCATTCCTCAGACGACATGTCCATCCTGCGCCTCCTGCAGCGCCACAATGATGCCACCCGAAGGTTGCAGGAACAGCAATTCATATTCCACTTGGGAACCCTGCAGCCCAGTGGTATCAATGTGGACTTCACAAGCTTCAAAATCTCCCCTCCCCGTCACGCATCCCAAAACCAGCCCAGCTCATCCCCGCCTCCCTAACCTGTCCTTCCTCCCACCTATCCCCTCCTCCCACCTCAAGCCCCACCCCCATCTCCTACCTACTAGCCTCATCCCACCCCCTTGACCTGTCCATCCTCCTTGGACTACCTATCCCCTCCCTACCTCCCCACCTACACTCACCTTTACTGGCTCCATCCCCGCCTCTTTGACCAGTCTGTCTCCTCTCCACCTATCTTCTCCTCTATCCATCTTCTATCCGCCTCCCACTCTCTCCCTATTTATTTCAGAACCCCCTTCCCCTCCCCCTTTTCTGATGAAGGGTCTAGGCCCGAAACGTCAGCCTTCCTGCTCCTCTGATGCTGCTTGGCCTGCTGTGTTCATCCAGCTCGACACCTTGTTATCTCAGAATTATCTATGGAGTTGCATCACATGTAACCAATGAAACAACACGGATCTGATGGAATAGAAAAGCAGAAGACTGCTATTGGAGGAGAGATGTGCAGCTGGGAGTAGATTCCAGGATCCCTGGATCCTCACCAATAAGAATTCTAAAATCTAACCTTGATGGGTTAAATTCATCAATGGGTATTAAACTGAAGACATAGTCCAGTTTGGTAAATTTTCTATCATAGTATTAAATCTGCTGAGACTATTTAAAAGTGGATAGAAATATGACAGATTAAACTCAAATGATCAGAAGTTCAAGGCCTTAAGGAATAATGAATTGGGTTTGCAGAGGCTCATTCATTCTCAGTACGTCTTAGAGTTTCACAGCTAATAACATTACTTTTAGCACAACCACATCTCAGTTTTGATCATTTTTTTAAAATCAGATCTTTGCTTCAATGAACAAACTCATGACAGTCCCCCTTCCCCAGCAGTGTCTGTCACTCTGGGAGGCAGCAAGTGATGGTGCTTTTCAGTGTTAAGGTTGTCTGACTTTATCAAACTGATACACCCAGATTTGGGTTGAAGATAGTAGGTGCTGCCTGTGCTGATACATGCTTTATAGGATTGGGTTTTTTTTAAAATATTAATTTAAGCTGGACTCAATCAGAGATCAGCTAATAAAAACATAAATAGTTAGATTGACCCTTCTTCAGAACCCCTGGGCCACTGGGCTTGAAACTTTAACTCTGTTTCTCTCTCCATGGAAGCTGCCAGGACTTTCCGTGTTTGTTTCATATTTTCAGCATCTGCAGTTCTTTGTTTTGTATCAGAGAGCAGCTAAATCAGGAAGTCCCAAAGGAACAAACTGATAGTTATACAAAGAAGCAAGCGACAAAACAATGGGCATTTGAGGGAATTAAACTTGCTGGGCTATAGGCAAGTGGCAGAGAATAGAACTGACTGAATTGCCTGGTGAATTCAATGGGGCGAATGGCTTTATTCTGGGCCCTAAATGACTCCATAACGATATGGTGAGATGAACTTGGCTGCCAGGAGGTTCGAATGGATCAAAAATATCAGCACTGAGCAGTTGGTTACTGTGCTATGTACTGTACATGATTATTCAGATGGTGACAGCAGTGCTGTAAATTTCCTGCTATAATCAAAACAAGATCAGTGGAAACCCCAGAGAATTGGTTGAATTTGTTTTATGGGATGTGGGTGTCCCTGGCTGGGGCAGCTTTTCTTGCCCATTCCTAACTACCCTGGAGAGGATGGTAATGAGCTGCTTTCAGAACAACTGCATCTTTGGAACGTGCTGGGAACTGACACAGCTGGAGGGAGGGGGCCTCAGGATTTTGGAAAGATGAATTGATGCAATTTTATTTCAGTTTGATTCAATCTCCTGGAATTCGAATGAGAACAGAATAAAGCCAAAGTCTCACTTCTCTCCATGTCCAAACATTACTTTTTACCAACTTAATTATTATCCTCACAGGAAGTTAATTTTCTGTGTTAAAAATGTCATTTTCTTTACGATTTTACATCAAAATATTCTGTGTGAAGTCTCTTCACGTGTTGCAAAGACTGGGAGGGATGGGAGGGGTAGGAGCAGTGATGTGGGGTGGAGGAGGCAGTAATGTGGGGTTGCAGAGGAGGGGTTAGTGATGTGGGGGGAGGAAAAGGGGAAGATGAGGGGGTCAGTGATGTGGGGGGGAAGAAGAGGGGCAGGGGAGGGGGTCAGTGATGTGGGGGAGGAGGCAGTGATGTGGGGGCGGAGAAGTGGCAGGGGAGGGGGTCAGTGATGTGGAGGGATTGGGAAAGAGGAGAAGGAAGGGATAGGTCAGTGATGTGGGGAGAAGGAGGATGGGGAAGGTGATGGCGGGAGGGGGCAGGGTGCAGTTCTGTAGGGGTTGGAGCAGGGTGCAGTAATGTGTGGGGAAGGGGACAGGGTGCAGTAATGTGGAGGGGGAGGGGGCAGGCTGTAGTAATGTGGGGGGAGGGGGCAGGGTGCAGTAATGTAGGGGGGG
>NC_063332.1:177535756-177537686 GCF_021869965.1 Rhincodon typus
GGGGGGGGGGCAGTGTGCTGTAATGTAGTGGGGAGGGGAAGAGGCAGTGACCATACTGAGATTCCCAATGCTCACTCTCAAAGTCAGGTCCTCGATAAATGCTCAGAGTGGTTCCTGATTCTGTTCCTGTTGTGATGCCCCCATGATGTTGGTAACAGACAGGAAGTAGCTGGCAGTGCCCTGACCTCAAACCAAAAGCAGCTTTGGGACTAGGTTCGATGCAGAGTGGGTGACACAGCTTACATAGAAACTACCCCCCCCTCCCCACCCCCAGGCAGTGCAGAAAGGCCACAGGGGGATCTTTCCTAAACTGCAGAAACAAATATCAGTCCACAGCCTCTGCATCATCCTCACAAATCAGGAAACTGATGTTTCTCTGTCACAAGCTGCACATGTTCGGGGTTTCTATCTGAAAATTGTCAATGCGACTCTAAACTTGTCTGACTGTTGGGTTTTCTACAATCTGTCTCTTAAATATGACCTTGTGTCACAAACTTACAGAGAAAACATATGTTACAGATTGAAACTAGACTCTGGCTCAGAGCTGAGGGAGGATGAAGAATGTGGAACATGGATTATTAAAAAAAAATTAACAACTGCAGCTCAAATGCAAATAAAATTCAAGAAAAACACCCAAAGGAGCTAATTTGAAAATATAAATCTCGAAAAGGAAAACAGCAATGGAATAAAACCCACAGTGCAGCCTCCCCCTGGAATAAGCAATGAAACATGAATCTGAGAGCAACAGCATCCCTTCACCCACCTTTGCACTGGTGCATGTTGTTAAACAGCAGAATGTGAGCTCAGAGAGAGGGAGGAGCAGCAGAGGAACTCTACCCCCAGTCCCAGGCCCTCAGCTTCACAGGATTTCAATGGAAAGACCCTGAGGGGTTGCAAATTAATGACATTAAGGGAAGCTGGGTGAGGCACAGGGGAGAGAGAGGGGAGAGTCTGGAGTGAGAAATAGGAAAAGGAGAGAAAGAAGGGAGTAAAGGCGGGAGGAGACAAGTGAGGTGTGACATTGCTGCAGGAGCTGGCTCTTTAGGTGAGATGGGTAACAGAGGTTTGTCTGTCTCTCTGGCCTTATGGATACTGCAGATCATGCGGGACAATTTCAAAGAGCATTAAGGATGCAGCATTCAAGAAGTACCTGGGTGAATACATGAATAGGAAGGGAAAAGAGAGATATGGATCCTGTAAGTGAAGACAGATCTAGTTTGGAAGGGCAAAATGTGTCATTTGGAGGGCCAAAGGGCCTGTTCCTGCGCTGTATAGTTCTTTGTATGGACAGTGGGAGGGACTACAGGCAAGTGGGAGAGGTTTCAGTGGAGTCGGGGAGCTTCATACAGGAGGTAGTGGCTATGGGAAGGTGGACAGGGGTTTTGGGAAATGTGGAGGAATTCAATAGAGTGGGCAGGGCTTTGGGAAGAGTGGGGTTGGCTTTATGAAGGGTGGGATGGGTTTCAACAGAGGTAGACAAACAGCAGGCTGGAAGAACACAACAAGCCAGGCAGCATTTGGAGGAAAGAAACAGTCAACGTTTCAGGTATAACCCTTCTTCAGGGCTGGATGTGGGGTTAGGGGGAGCTGCAGATAAAAGGGGGGGAGGGAGGGGCGAAGGTGGAATGGTGATGATAGGTGGACATTGGCCAATAGAGGGGCTGCAGGAAGGACGGCGGGAGTGTAGGAAGGCAGTCAGACTGTGTGTGGGTCAATGGAACTGCAGGTGGGTCTGAAGGAGGTTGAGTGGAACCAGCATTAAATACTGTAGAACTTCCTCCATCTCTATGTCACTTTCCTCCTTTAAGCACCTTCCTGAAAATTACCATCAACCTTTGGCCATCTGGTACAAGATTTCTTTGTGGTTCAATGTGAATATTTGATGGATAATACTGATGTGAAATACTTGAGGTTGCTTATCCTATTCAGG
>NC_063332.1:177537696-177556740 GCF_021869965.1 Rhincodon typus
TGGAGCAAGTTAGGGAGATAGGGAGACTGTGCAGGGATCCTGAGTCAAAGATGAGGATTTTAAATTTGTACATTGTTTAACTGAGAATGAATATGGGTTCATGAACACAAGGTTGAACAGAACCTGGCCAATTTCAGTACCTGGAACAGAACTGAGCTGGGGCAGGACACAGCGAGAGCAGCTGGAATATTCATGACTGAAACTGAACAAAGACAGGGATGTGGTCACTCAGCAATCATTCTCTTAGCTACAATATTCTGCACCGTTACTGATGGCATCAGGATCCTCATTTCAATCACTCCCACATATATTCCAGGAACACATCGGAAAAACAAGGGGATTGATAGTTTTAATAGCAACCTTTCATTCTCCCTATGAGAGCAATGAGTTAGCTTTGCCTCTACAGCATTCCCTTTCGATCTTTCACAGAGAACAATCAATTTCAGCTTCACTAAGTTGACACATTTGGATAGACCATAAAATCCCAAAGGGACAGAGGTTCAATTGGAACAACCACACATACAGACAAACAGTCTTCTCAGTAGCATTTATTCAAGTAAACTAAAAGGATTAGATTTGTGGTCCATTATGCAGAATCAACATTTTCCGTCAAAGTTAACTTCAACACTTTTTCCGAAGTTAACTTTAATAGACAGTGATGAATGTAGTGAGATAATAAGGTGTAGAGCTGGATGAACACAGCAGGCCAAGCAGCATCAGAGGAGCAGGAAAGCTGACGTTTCGGGTCTAGACCCTTCTTAGTCCTGTCTTACCTCTGTTGATACATGCAGATCTTTGTGCTAATGATTTGTTCAATGTTAGTGAGACGCTGTTCCCAAAGCAACAAACTCAGAAACAAGCCTTGTCTCAGGAGATTATTGCAATTTTTTTGACAGCTTCAACTGTTTCAAATTAGATTTTGAAATTGATTCTTTTCCACATAAACTAAGCTTTGCCAATATTTGCTCAAAGCTATGTTATTTCTGATTGGATGCGCAAATAAAGGTTATGTTGTTAATTCACAGGCATTGTTTGCATTGCTGGACAATTGAGAGGAAGATAAATATTAAGGTGTAAAGAATTTGGTTTGTATTCTTCTGCAGGTGTCTGCCGAAAAGCAGATCTGACCAACAACACTGTTATCCCACTCAGCCTGCTCTGCCATTCAACAGGATCATGGCTGCTCCGATATTTCTCACATCGACTTTCCTGCCTTTTTCCCTTAACCCTTGATTCCTGACTGACCAAGAATCAATCTATTTCAGCCTTAAAAATACCCAAGGACTCTGCCCCCACAGCTCTATGTGGCAAGGAATTCTGAAGATTCTCAACCCTCTGTTGCTTGGGACGGAGCAGTTTAGTGATGAAGAGAGGCTGGATAGGCTCAGGTTGTTTTCTTTCAAGTAGAGAAGGCTGACGGGGACCTGACTGAGATGGATAAGATTGTGAGGGGCATGGACAGAGACAAAAAACAGCTACTCCCCTTAGTCAAAGAGCAATAACAAAGGGGCATCATTTCAAGATTTGGAGGGGATTTAAGGAAAACCTTTTCACTCAGAAAATGGTGGAGGTTTGGAATGGACTTCCTGATAGGAGAGTTGAGGCAAGAATGCTCACAAACTTTAAAAAGTATTTGAATGAGCACATGAAGTGAACAAAACATTCAAGGCTTTGGGCCTAGTGCAGCAGTGTGGGACTGGTGGGGTTAGTAACGTATTTTTGACAGTCCAGGTGATTTCATTAAGGAATACAGATTTCGGAAGGGGCTTGACAGGGTCATGGGAGAGTCTAGGATTAGAAGGCACAGTCTCAGAATAAAGGGATGCAAATTGAAGACTGAAATGTCTGAGGGGTGAAATTTCTACTCATAGAATCATAGAAGAATCAAGGCTGAAAAGGCCTCTTCTGCATTGTATAATTCTGTAAATTGTATAATCCTGTAAACCGTATAATCCTACATTGTATAATTCTGTAAATTGTATAATCCCGTATTGTATAATCCTGTACTGTATAATTCTGTATTGTATAATTCTGTAAACTGTATAATCCTGTAAATTATATAATTCCGTGTTGTATAATTCCATGATTCTTCTATGATTAGAGTTTGGAAAGTCTGGGTCCAATCAGAGCCAGCTATGGTCCTCAGGAGAAACATTACTTTGAACAATCCTGAGGGGATCTGTCTGGAGTCCACTCCAATCATCAGAGACCAATGAGCACAGATGGTACTGAAAGAGGCATTATGCCCTTTGTTGCGATGCACTGAGTCAACTCCTGAGTCATCCAAAGGACTAGAATCCTTGTGCAGGGGCTGTGCTGAGTCTGATCCCCAACAACTTCCCTTAATTTTTTTTATTTATGCATTTTGTGGGACGTGGGTATTGCTGGCTGGCCAGCATTTCTTGCCCATCCCTAGTTGCCCTTGAGAAGGTGGTGGTGAGCTGCCTTTTTGAACCACTGTAATCCTCCTACTGTGGGTTGGCCCACAATGCCATTAGGGAGGAAATTCCAGGATTTTGGCTCAGCGACAGTGAAGGAACAGCAATATATTTCCAAGTCAGGATGGTGAGTGGCTTAGAGGGGAGCTTGAAGGTGGTGCTGTTCCCACGCATCTGCTGCCATTGTCTTTCTAGATGGAAGTGGTTGTGGCTTTGGAAGGTGGTGCTATCTGAATTTCTACAGTGCATCTTGTAGAGAGTACACCCTGCTGCTACTGAGCGTCTGTGGTGGAGGGAGTGGAGGCTTGTGGGTGCAGTGCCACAAAGCAGGCTGCTTTGTCCTGGATGGTGTCAAGCTTCTGGAGTGTTGTTGGGGCTGCACTCATCCAGGCAAGTGGGGAGTATTCCATCACACTCCTGACTTGTGTCTTGTAGATGGTGGACAGGATTTGGACAGTGAGGAGGTGAGTTACTCACTGCAGGATTCCTAGCCTCTGACCTGCTCTTGTAGCAACTGCATTATGTGGTGAGTCCAGTTAAGTTTCTGATCAATAATAACTCAAAGGATGTTGATAGTGGTGGATTCAGTGATGGTAACACCACTGAATGTCAAGGATCATAGCCTGACTTTTGGGTGTCACTTGTCAGCCCAAGCCTGGATATTGTCCAGATCTTGTTACATTTGAACATGGACTGCTTCTGTATCTGAGGCGTCACGAATGGTGCTGAACATAGTGCAATCATCGGTGAACATCCCCCCTTCTGACCTTATGATGGGGGGAAGATCATTGATGAAGCAGCTGAAGACGGTTGGGCCTAGGACATTACCCTGAGGAACTCCTGCAGAGATGTCCTGGAGCTGAGATGACTGACCTCCAACAACCACAACCATCTTCCTAAGAGGCATGTATGACTCTAACCACCAGAGAGTTTGTCCCCTATACCCATTGATTCCAGGTTTGCTAGGGCTCTGTAATGTCGCACTCAGTCAAATGCAGCCTTGATATCGAGGGCTGTCACTCTCTCACCTCACCTCTGGAATTCAGCTCTTCTGTCCATGTTTGAACCAAGGCTGTAATGAGGTCAGGAGCTGAGTGGCCCTGGCGGAACCCAAACTGGGCGTCACTGAGCAGGTTATTGCTGAGCAGGTGCTGCTTGACAATGCTGTTGATGACACCTTCCATCACTTTACTAATGATTGAGAGGAGACTGATGGGGCAGCAATTGGCCGGGTTGGATTTGTCCTTCTTTTTGTGTACAGGACATACCTGGGCAATTTTCTACATTGTTGGGTAGATACCAGTGTTGTAACTGTACTGGAACAGCTTGGCTAAGGGAGCGGCAAGTTCTGGAGCACAAGTCTTCAGTACTATTGCCGGAATGTTGTCAGGGTCGGCAGCCTTTGCAGTATCCAGTGTCTCCAACTGTTTCTTGATATCACATGGAGTGAATCAAGTTGGTGAAAGACTGGTATCTGTAATGCTGGGGACCACTGGAGGAGGCCAGTATAAGATACAATACAAGGTCCAAGTTCTATCCCAAAGTTCATGGTAGGGATTACAAATATAAATCCAGAATATACCAGACACCATCCATTCCACCTCTGTAAGACAGTACATGCAGATAAATTAAGTTGATATAATTCTAACAAAAACTGTATCCTGTTATCATCGAGGAACAACATTTGCTTATTTGCTACAGAAACAAAACACTGTAGAGATTAGAAATCCGAAAATAAGAACAGAAAATACTCAGCAGGTCACAGGGAGAAACAGAGCTAACATTTCAGGCAATGACTTTTCATCGAACAATAAGAGTTAAATGTAACAGGTTTTAACTTAGAACAGGAACAAAGAAAGATCGGGGGTTGAGGAGGAAAAGAAAGAGAGGGCGAGTTGCATAAGTGGGAGCGATTTGTTGATGATAGGGATGATGGGGCAAGGTGAAAGTAGATGCTAATGGCATAAATAAAAGAACAAAAGACGAGTCTCAAGGATATACCAATGGAGATTGCAAAACTATGTCCAGAACCATTACCAGAACCATTACAGAAATTAGAGGGTCCACGAGGCAATAAGAAACTGATGGAACATCAGTGATGGATTTTGGGAACTGTGCTTGGTTCTAAAGTTACTGATGAAATGGTGGCAATGTCGGGACAGATCAGGAGTAAGAAGATTCTATTGACTTTTTAAAAACACTTGTTTGTACCGTCTCTTCTGGAACAATCTCCCCATCAACTAATGTGGAGCTGGAAAAGCACAGCAGGTCAGACAGCATCTGAGGAGCAGGGATGTCAACATTTTGGGTTGGAAGCCTTCCTCAGGACTTGAGACTTTACTACATTTGCAGATGACACAAAGAGAGGTCAGAAAGTATTTTGTGAAGAATAAATAAAGAGGATGCAGATAGATATAAATGCATTGAGCGAATGGGGAAACCTCTGGCAGATGTAGTTGTTCACTTGGGCAGGAGGAATGAAAAGAGTGGAGTATTATTTAAACAGAGAATGATAGCAAAATTCCAAGGAGCAGAATTCCAAGGAGCAAAGGGATCTAGGTGCTCGAGTACATGAGACCCAAAACATGAGTATACAGGTATGGCACATAATTGAGAAGACTAATGGGAGATTATCCCTTGTTACTTTCATATTCAATTCCTCATGTAATCAGATAATGCTTCAGTTATGCAGGGTAGTGAGACACATCTCGAATACTGTTACAGTTCTGTTTCTTTATTTAAAGAACAATGTAAGTGCATTGGAGATGGCTGAGCCGATATGTATTAGATTAATACCCGGAATGAGTTTATGAGGAAAGATTGGACAGACTGAGCTTGTTTCTGCCAGAGGTTAGAGGAGTGAGAGGGACTTTAATGAAATGCATAAGATTCTGGATGGTCTTGACAAGGTGGACATGGAAAGGACATTTCCTTTTGTGGGTCAGTCCAGAACTAGGGGGCCATGTTTTAAAATTAGGGACTGCCTTTTCAGGACAGGGATGAAGACTTTTTTTTCACTCAGAGGGTTGTGCAACCTTGAAAATTTTCCCTCAGCGATGGTGGAATCTGGGCAATTGAATATTTTTAAGGGAGAAGCAGATGGATTCTTGTGAGGCAGAGAAATCAAAGGGTAGAGGGAAACATGATCTTATTGAATGGCAAAGCAGCCCCAATGGCCTGAGAGGCCTGCTCCTGCTCCTATTCTATATACTCATATCCTACAGTAAGTACATAAAATTAAACCAGAGTCAGGCAGGCAATGGCCTAGTGCTATTAATCACTAGACTGTTAATCCAGAGACCCAGGTTGTGTTCTGAGGACCAGGGTTTGAATCCTACCAAGGCAGATTAAATAAATAACATGGAATTAAGAATTAACTGTCAATTGTTGGAGAAATTAATGTGGTTCATTAATGTCCTTTAGGGAAGGAAACTGCCATCCTTACCTGTCTGGCCTACATGTCACTCTAGACTCCAGACTCCAGACATGTGATTGACTCATAACTGCCCCCTGGGCAATAAACACTGGCCTGGCTAGCAATGTCCTCAAGCTGTGAATGAATGATATAAAGGACAGAAATAGGCCATTCAGCCCTTTTCTCCAGCATTAAATATACACAACTATCAGTCACATTGCATTGAAGGAGAGGACTAAAAGATTTACAAAGCTCAGTAAAGAAATTTCTCCTTGTCTCAATCCTAAACAAACAAGCTCTTTTGATTCCCTGTTTTACATTCTCCAGAGCTCTGATGAACAGACATCTGGACTTGAAACATTAGTTTGCTGTCTCTTCATGGATGCTGCCTGACACACTGTGATCTCCAGCATTTGTTGTTTTCAGTATAGATTCCAGCATCTGCAGTAATTCATTCCGACAGTGGGTTCTTACAACAACTGATGATAGTGATGGTGACCATGAAACTGAGATTAGCTTTTTAAAGAAATAATCTGTATTTATTTTTTGAATATAAATTCCATCAGATGTTGTGATGGGATTTAAACCCCTGTCACCAGGGTATTAGCCCACGTCTCTAGATTCCTGGCCCTGTGACAGTACTGCTATGCTAGTGACACCCCTATCATGTTGACTTGTTCTGATCATAGTAACTTTTCCAAGTGCATTGTTTAGACTTTCTTCACGATAGATCATAGCACTCTCCTGATGCCTGATATTAGGCTGGTGAGTATCGATTTGGAAAATTGAGTGACTGGGCACGTGGCTGGAAAAATGATACAGAGGGAGTGCCTTAGATTTCTGGGGCATAGGAATTTATCCTGGTGCAGGTCAGACATATACAAGGAGGGCAGGTTACATCTCGGCAGGGAATCTCCTGGAGAGTTCTGTTAGTTATGTTGAGGAGGGTTTAATCTAATATTGGGGATAGAAACTCAAGAAGGAATTCAGATAGAATGGTGGCAAAGCTGGTTATGAGAAGTGAAAACAGCTGCAAGTGAAGTTCGAAAGCAGCAGAAACAAATTATCCAGAAAGAACTTACAAAATAATGTTAGAAAAGCAGAAACAAAACCTCTGTACCTGAATGCAGACAGCATGCACAGCAAGTACTGATGGTGTTAGTGGAAATGAAAGGATATGATTTAATTGTCATTATTGACACTTGGCTTCAGGATTACCAAAACTGAGAACAGAATGCTAAAGGATATCTCACATTTAGGAAGATAGGCAAAAAGGAAAAGGAGATGGGTAATTCTAAAAACAAGGATGGGATCACTGTACTTGTGCAAGAGGATCTCTGATCAGATGTAAAATCTATTTAGGTGAAGCTAAGAAACAGCAAGGGATTGCAAACCTTGGTAAGAATGTTATCGAGCACTAGTGGGAATGTAGCACATGTTACAAATCAGAAAATTAGAGATGCATGTATCAAGGTGAATCCAGTAATCATGGGGGACTTCAACCTACAACGTAGGCAGATAAGTCTAAGGAGCACCAATGCTTTGGAGAAAGAATTCCTGGAATATGTTCAAGGTAATTTCTGGAGCAAAAATTTGAGGAATGACTAGGACACAGATTATTTTGGATCTAGTATAATGTAATCAGAAAGGACTAATCAATCATTGCAATGCAAAAGAACCTGAAGGGAATAGTGACTCTGCTATAATAGAACGATATATGAGCAGGAGGAGACCATTCAGCCCCGCAAGCCTTCTTCACCATCCAATGAACTCATGACTGATCTGATTGTAATCTCAAACCCTCATTCCTGCCTACTCCAAAGAATCTCACCCTTTTGAGAGAAAAAATAATCACTTTGTCTGTTTTAAACAAGTGACCCCTGATGTTTAAACTATGACCTCCGGTTCTAGATTCTCCCATCAGAGGAAACATCCTCTGCACATTCACCTTGTCAAGACTTGTTGAGATTTTATATTTTAATCAACGAATCCATTAAGTTTTAAAAAGATGTAGTTCAATCTGAAAGTAGATTCTTAAATCGAAACAGGGGTGATCCAGAATCTAGGAATCATGGAAAATCACAGCCAGTGTATCGTCCAGCCCTGCAGATCTTACTTTCAGAACCCGTGGAAGTCGGGCCCGTTAGGTCTTTGTTCTTCAAGTTTCTCCAGTCCCTGTTTTCTGTTGGTATTAATTTTCTTAATTTCTTCCATTTTTATTATTCCCAACGTTGTCCTTTATTTCTGTTATACAACTCAAGTTACTTCACTTTGAATACGTGCTGTGCCTGTCTTCAGTGTCCCAGCCTGTTACTCCTTCCTGATGATAATTTCTCCTGTCTCTGTTTCTGAGGGATATTTACCTTAGCCCCTCTCTTCCTTACATATTTATAAAAATTCATACAATTCATTTTTATATTTTTGACTTGCTTACTGTCAAATTTCATTAATTTTCCCTTTTTATCAACTTTTTGCTGCAAGATAATTTACACATGGAAGAACAGAAAGGGTGGTAGACATTTGGAACTTTCTTCCACAAATGGCAGTGGATGCTGGATCAGTTGTTAATGTTACATCAGAGATAGTTTTGTTCTTAATTAAATAAAGGTATTGAGGGAGATGGAGTTAGGCCACAGGGCAGCCATGATCTCAGTGAATAGTGGAACAGGCTCGAGGGGCTGAATGGCCTACTCCAGTTCCTATGTTCCTGTGTAACTGATAAAGTAAAAGATACATTTTGTTAAGCAAGGTCAAAATAAATGAGGGTTAAAAGCCCATACAAATCACAATTCAGTTGTAAATGACCTCAATTTACTCACAAGAGCACAGCAGCTGACAGCTATGCAGAGCTTCGATAAACGGTATCTCTCGCGCTCTCTTCACTCCTGAACGGCTCGTGTTAAATTCTCCTTCATCCCAACTGTTCTTGACACTGAACATCCCCTGCACCAGTGTTAAGGTTTCTGCACATTACTAGTAGTTGAACAATGTGCAGATCTCCCAGGATCTACACATTCATTAATCCTGGCCAATCCCAACAAAGTAGAGACAGATTCCCTCCAGTAAACAGGGCAATCAGTTGGGCATTTATGAGAATTCAACAGTTTCATGTTTATCGACACTAAAATCAGCTTTGAAACCAGATTTGATAGAGATTGAATATAAATTTTGAAACTGGATGGGATTTGAACTTAAGAAAATAAAATCAGAGAAAAGAAACAAAGATGTCTCCAAATTTGTTTTAATTTCTTTGATAGCCCTCAGCTGATTTGCTTAAGCACACGCACATATGCAGGTGGCACGGTGGCTCAGTGGCTCAGTGGTTAGCACTGCTGCCTCACAGCGCCAGTGATCAGGGTTCGAGTCCAGCCTCAGGTGACTGTCTGTGTGGAGTTTGCACATTCTCCCCATGTCTGCGTGGGTTTGCTCTGGTTTCCTCCCACAGTCCAAAGATGTGCAGGTTAGGGTGGACTGGCCATGCTAAATTACCCATAGTGTTCAGGGATGTGTAGATTAGGTAGGTTAGCCATGGGAAATGCAGGGAAAGGGTAGAGGGATGTGTCCCTGTCTTGGATTACAGCATGTATCCAAGAGGTTCTTCTCAGATTTGAGCAAATATAATTAAGAGAAGGCTCATCTAACAGCAATTTGCTTAAATATGAATGTTTATTAAGTAATAATACCACTATAATAATAAATGATTATACTGGGTATTATAAATGAATAAGTGAATAATAAATGGAAGAGAAAAAAAGCACAAGTCTCACTGCCCATTAGGGCCCCTCGACCAATGGCTGGTCTGGAGGCTTCAGTTTGTTCCTGGGCACTTTCGTGATTCTGAACTGAGATGAAGTCCAGCAGCTTGGAACGAAAGCTCCTCTGTCTCTTTAATTGTAACAAACAGTCAGCACAAAGAAAGCAGATACAGAAAGATAAAACTGCTGTCTGGTACAGAAAACACAGCTACAGAAAAAACAAGCTGCAGGTGCCATCTTCAGCCCATAAAGGAATGTTCACAGGAACTCATTCAAGGTCATGCAGCTTGTCAAGTATCATCCTAAACGTTCCCAGCCTATTTTCCCAACCTGTACAATCTACTTTCCCATGCAGCTGTCCAATATCACCATTACCTTTTAGTCATTTGGCCCATCCTAAACAATCCCTCTAAACCTTCCTTTTCATATACCTATCCAAATGCCTTTTAACTGTTGTAATTGTACCAGCCTCAACCACTTCCTCTGGCAGCTCATTCCATACACCCACCATCCTCTGCGTGAACAAGGTACCCCTTAGGTCTCTTTTAAATTTTTGCCTGCTCACCTTAAACCTATGTCCTCTAGGTTTGAACTCACCTAACCCTGGGGAAATGACATTGGTTATTCACCCTATCCATGCAATTCATGATTTTATAAGGTCACTCCTCAGCCCCCGAAAGGTTCCAGGGAAAACAGCCCCAGCTTATTCAGCCTCTCCCTATAGCTCAAAGTCACCAACTCTGGCAACATCCTTGTAAATCTTTTCCGAACCTTTTCAAGTTTAACAATATCCTTCCTATTGCAGGGAGACTGGAATTGAATGCAGTACTCCAAAAGTACTAACCAATGTCTTGTACAGTGCAACATAACCCCAATTACTATACTCAATGCACTGACCAATAAAGGCAAATGTACCAAACGCCTTCTTCATTATCCAATCTAACTGCGACACTTCTGTTTATATTTATTCAGCCCAGACTCCCTGATTGGACCAGATTAACGGCCCAGTCAGAGAACTCATATTCTATGAGGTCCGCCTGGCTGACCTCGTTACAATTACTACACTCCTCAACTCCACTTTCTTACATTTTTAGAATTTAGAATTTTTTTTTCTGTATTACTGACAGCTGGAATTTTGGTTTGATTATTCACTGAATCCCAGTTGCACAAGTAGGATTTGAACCCATGGCCCAGAACTTCAGCCTGGCCCTTGGGATTACCCGCCCAATGACACTATCACCATATCACCATCTGTGCAGGAACAGCGCTTCTGTGAGAAATTGTTTTTCTCAATCTACCCAATTTGCTTTCCTCAATACATTGTGGCTTTCAGTCAAATCCACCCATAACCTTCTAAACTCCAGGGAATATGACATCAGTTTTGTAATTTCTCATTATTTAGCCTTTTGAGTGCTGGCATCATTCTGGTAACCCTATGCTGCACTCCCTACTTTATATCCTCATCTTAGACCAGAGCACAGCAGTACGAAACCACCTCTATACATAACTCCAGAAACTATCACAGTATCACAGCGGGATTACAGTGCGGAAGGAGGCCATTTAGTCCATCATGCCTGGACCAGCTTGTTAAATGAGCATCATTTCTTAATATTAATCTCCTGCTTTTTCTCTATAGCCTTGCACATTATTTTTATTCAAATAATCATTCAATGCCCTCTTGGAAGCCTCAGATGTGGCACAGATCTTGATTGGACAAAAAAAGCACATTTACTTTTGGGGGAAATGCCTGTGTACACTGGGCCTGGAGACTTGCTGAATCGGGACCATTCCGTGTAGAAACATACACAGCCAGAGCAAAGGGAATGGGTGTTGAAACCTCATGTTCTCTTTTGACAGAGGCTACCAGATTTTTTTTCCTTCATTCCTTCACACTATGCGGGTGTCACTGGCCAGGCAGCATTTATTGCCCATCCCTCATTACCCAGAGGGCAGTTAAGAGTCAAACACATTGCTATGGGTCTGGAGTCACATGTAGGCCAGACCAGGTAAGGATGGCAGTTTCCCTCCCTAAAGGACATTAGTGAACCAGATGGGTTTTTCTGACAATCAACAATGGATTCATGGTCATCTCTAGATTCTTAATTCCCGATATTTTATTAAATTCAAATTCCACCACCAGCTGTGGTGGGATTCGAACCCAGGTCCCCAGAACGTTATCTGGGTCTCTGGATTAACAGTCCAGCAATAATACCATTAGGCAATCAACTCCCCTTCCAAGATTTAAAAATCTTGAAGCCTCTTTAAAATGTGCCGAGTGGAGACAAATATGTAAATGAAGCTATTAGACAGAGTAAACTGGCAGGTGGGTAAAGCTGATTGCCCATCAGAAGTTTCAACATCCCAGGGCAATTCCCAGTCTGTGGTACCAGGACCAAATGCATGGTCCCCCCGTCCAGCACCTGTCTCTGCTGCTGCACAAACTGGACCAAGGAAGAACATGCATTTTTAAAGCACTTTCTGTCACCTCAGGATGTCCCAAAGAGATTTACAGGCAATAGAGTACTTTTGAAATGGTCATTTGTGTTATGATGTAGGAATAGCCAGTAATACACATATATGGATAAGAAATAGTCTTTTTGGATCTTGAGACCTTCCTATCAGGAAAAGGCTCAGGTTTTTACGTCAAGGTCAGACCAAGGATTGACCAAATCAGCTGTGCAATGACAGTATGTTTCTCCAGGCTCAATACAGACAATTCATCTTAATGTCCTGAACTAAACTACCACAATGTTCTCACAGGGCAAGTGGTAACAAATTTACTATGAATGGTAATAAATCAATTTCCTGGCAAAATCTTATAATTCTCTATGGAAACAGATTTTCAAAACTGTACACTGAGCCAACAGCAGGAATCCTGATGACCAGTTCCTCACAGAGACCTAAACCCCTTTGAATTTTGGTCTAGAGCTCTGCTTGTCATAGTGTACCTACCTTCCCAGCTCTAACACACCAGCAGCCATAGTACCCGCAGACAAATACAGCAACATCTGCTGATATCTCCCTGTGACCCCAGGCACTTGGGTTAATGTATGTATTAGGGTTTCGGTGTCAGTGCATCGGAGTATGTGACTGTTGGGTTTAGGGCATGAGGCCGGTGTGAAGCAGGTAATAGCGAGGTAGGTAGGTCATTCACTGATATTCTCTGGGTCCTCAATTGGTGAACAGTTTCAGAGGATTTCAAGAAGTTTGAGTGTTTCATTCGGGTGTCGATGTCTGGTTGGGGTGTTGGGTTCGGGTGTGGGTGTCCTAATTTAGGAGTTTTAGAACCCTCAGAAATGAAGCCATTAAAATAGGTGGTATCGTGGACAGTGAGGAAGGTTATCAGAAACTGTAGCAGGATCTGGATCAGCTGGGGAAGTGGGCCCAGAAATGGCAAATGGAGTGGAATAAAGTGACTGTGGAGTTCAGGTGCACAGTTCTCTGAAAGTGGAGTAACAGGTAGAGAGGGCAGTGAAGAAGGTTTTTGGCACACGGGCCTTCATCAGTCAGGGTATTGAGTATAGAAGTTGGGAAGTTATGTTGCAATTGTACAGGACGTTGGTGAGGCTACACTTGGCATGTTGTGTTCGGTTTTGGTCACGTTGCTACAGAAAGGATGTCATTAAACTGGAAAGAGTGCAAATGAAATTTACAAGAATGTTGCCAAGACTAAGTGTCTGAGTTATGGGGAGAGGTTGGACAAGCTAGGACTTCTTTCTTTGGAGTGTAGGTGACATAGGGTGGGTCTCATTGAAGTGTATAAGATCATGACAGGCATGGATAGGATGAATGCACTCCGTCTTTTTCCCAGGGGTGGGGAATCGAAGACTAGAGGGCATCAGTTTAAGGTAAGAGGGGAAAGAATACATGGGAACCTGAGGGGTAACTTTTTTACACAGAGGGTGATACACATATGGAATGAGCTGCCAGTGGAAGTGGTTGAGGCGGGGACATTAACAACATTTGAAAGGCATTTGGACAAATACGTGGATAGGAAAGGTTTATAAGGATATGGGCCAGGTGCAGGGGAATGGAGTTAGTGTGGATGGACATTTTGGTTGGCTTTGACCAGTTTGGGCTGAAGGGCCTGTCTCCATGCTGAAGGACTCTATGACTCTACCATTTTGTAGCCTCTTTATGCTCTCTTCATAAATTACTTTGGGTAATTTGAGTAATTTCCTTGAGTCATCGGCAAATCTGTCCCTTCTTCTAAGCCATTTACATGAAATGTAAATAGTTGAGGATCCAGGGTGCACCACTCTTTTTAATGGGATTACAACTTGAAAAAGAGCCATTGACTCCTATTGTCTGCTTCTTGTTAGCCAGTCATTCTTCTCTCCATGTCAATATGGTTGCCACTTGAGTCCTGGCAACATCCTTGTAAATTTCTTCTGAATTGTTTCCAGTTTAAGAAAAGCTACATCGTGAGCTTTTATTTTCCACAAGAATCTTCGATGTGGCACTTTATCAAATCTAAGTACAGTTCACTGACCAGGTCACCTTCACCCACAGTTTATTTTTCTTCCTCGAAGAACTCCAACAGATTGGTTCAACATAAACCATTCAAAAAAACCATGTTGACTCTGCCTGGTTGCCTTGAAGTTATCTAAATACCCTGTGATAACTTCTTCAATAATAGCTTCCAACATTTTCCCAACAGTATATGTTAAGCTAACTGGCTTGCAGTTTCCTGCTTTCTGTCTCCCTCCCTTTTTGAATAAAAGAATTAAATTTGTCATCTTCCATTTGATTTGTACCTTCCCCATATCAAGAGAGTTTTAGAAAATTAGAATCTTTGCATCAACTATCTCTCTGGCAAATTCTTTTAACACTCCATCAGTATGCAGACACCCGTCAGCCCACAGCTCCAATAATTTACTCAGTACCACTTCTCTGGCGATTGTGATTTTCTGGAGTTCCTCCCTCCTTTCCATTTCCTGCTTTATTGCCACTTCAGGGATTTTGCCTCTATCTTCTGCAGTGATGAATTACCCAAAATACCTGATCAATTCATTTGCAGTCTCAAACACCCTCACCAAACAGAGAAATTTGGAAAATTGACAGATTTATATAAACTCTTAACACCTGATATTACTCTTTTGGGTGTCTATAGGATGCTCGGCTGCTGAGCATAATAGAGAAAAAGGCATGGACCCTGAGCTTTTCCCTTTGTACCGTTAAAAAGATGTTTTCGCTCAACGGCAGGAAAATCCCAATCCTGGAAGAGCAGCAAGTCATTCTCATTCTCAAGCCAGAAATCCATTAGGATCTGGCTTGATAGATCCAGAGGTATAGTCTTGAGGTATAGTCTACAAAATCATGAGAGGTATAGACAGGGTGGATAGCAAGAAGCTTTTTCCCAGAGTGGGGGACTCCATTGCTAGGGGTCACGATTTCAAGGTGAGAGGGGAAAAGTTTAAGGGAGATATGCGTGGAAAGTTCTTTACGCAGAGGGTGGTGGGTGCCTGGAACGCGTTGCCAGCGGAGGTGGTAGAGGCGGGCACAATAGCGTCATTTAAGATGTATCTAGACAGATACATGAATGGGCAGGGAGCAGAGGGATACAGATCCTTGGAAAATAGGCAACAGGTTTAGATAGAGGATCTGGATCGGCGCAGGCTTAGAGAGCCAAAGGGCCTGCTCCTGTGCTGTTCTTTGTTCTTTGTATCACAACCATTTCAAGAATAGAATGTGTGGAAGAATGAAGGGTAAGAAAATAAGTGCCATAACATCAGGGTTAAATTATAACGCCAAAAGAACCTTCACCATACAACCCTGAACAACACAAACAATAATGAATTGATAGTACATCGAACAAATAAGATTATGATCATAAATTTCTACCCTAAACTTAATCCAACAGATTTAATTTAGTTTCATCTGTTTCATCCTGATCACTTTTTAAACATACTCTCTCTCTGTAAGGCATTCCTTTTTCATTCTGGTTCTGGCTGTGTAGGTCATAGCTCAGGTCTACGGTATGACCCTATCAATATGACCTCCCAGCTCAAATACAGGCTTAAGTGCCATCAGTCATATGCCATGACCTACCCAGACCCAAAGACAGACAGACACACACACACACACACTCTGTTTCTCTCTCACACGCATAGTCCATTGGTATCTATTCTGTAGTTGGATTCCTCCTTTACAGTTGCTTGGTCTGACTCACTCAGTTAAACAGCTTCATTTTGTGCTACACGAGTTTATGATGGGCACACATTTTGCCATAATATGCAAATCAGATGGAAAGGTTTAAATTGGGACTAGGCACCACCCATTTGAGGGATCCTGATGGTGAATTTGTCAATGTATGGGACCATGGTTAGTTTTCTAACCTCCAGTTTCAAGTGCAGGTAACTGGAGAGATCAAAGAACATAGAACAGGACTGCACAGGAACAGGCCATTTGGCCTTTTCAGTCTCCTGCTTTTTCCCCATTCCCTTGCACACTCTTTCTATCCAAATATTCATTCTTCTGAATGCCTCAGTGGAACCTGCCTCCACCACATCTCCAGGCAGTGCATACCAGACCTTCACTACTCGCTGAGTGAAAAAGTCTTTTCTTGCAGCACCCTTGCTTCTTTTACACATCACATTAAATCTACACCCTCTCATTCTTGTTCCTTTCATGAGCAGGAACAGCTTCTCCGTAGCTCCTCTAATTAGCTTGCTCATGAAGTTCAAATTTCTTCACTCTATCCTCAAACTGAAGTTTCTCATTCCTGGAAAAATTCTAGTAAATCCCTTGTGCAGTCTCTCCAATGCACTCACATCTCCACTGTCATGTGGCACCTAAAACTGTACGCAATCCTCCAGTTCAGAGTCAACATAGAATATGGAACAGAAGAGGAACAGGCCCTTCGGCCCACCATGTCTGTGCTAACCATGATGCCATTCTAAACTAATCGCATCTGCCTATACTTGGTCTCTATCCCTCCATTCTCTGCCTGTTCAAATATCTGTCTAAATGCCTCTTAAATGTTGCTACCATATCTGCTTTTATCAACTCCCTTGGCAGCTCGTTCCAGGCGCCTACCACCCTCTGTAAAAGACTTTCCTCACACATCTCCCACCCCTTACCTTAAAGCTATGCCCTCAGTATTTGACATTTCCACCCTGAGAAATTCTCTGACTACCCACCCTATCCATGTCTGTCATTATTTTATATACTTCTTTCAGGTCGTCCCTCAGCCCCTGACACTCTGGCAAAAACAATCCAAGTTTGTCCAGCCTCTCCTTATAGCTAATGCACTCCAATCCAGACAACATCCTGGCAGCAACCTCTGTTGCTCCATCTCCAAAGCCTCCACATCCTTCCTATAGTTTTGTGATCAGAATTGCACACAATTATTGGTGCTTGAACAGGGAAACAGGAGTTAGTTAAAGTCAGGTTTTTGCAGTGAAGTTACAGAACAGAAATCTCCTACAGGTGAGCTCAAACATCACAGTGAATCGTTGAAAACTCCAAGCTCATTGGTCCTTCTGTGATGTGTATGCCACACAAATGTAGTCAGTGTGCATTTCAGGAAAGCAAACTCATCACGTTTCCTCTCATTCCTCCTTCAAACCTTAACCCTAACCTCCATTATCCTGTCCTCCTACACCTTCTTGAAAGTGACAGACAAATGCCTTTGCAGTGAAATAATTAACTTTCATCTTCATTCTACAATTCAAATTATGCAATTTACAAGAACTAGAATGAAATAGATTTATTAAAACTTATCAAATAATGGACGTGGTTCATATTGTTGTGCACTGAAGATGAAAATGTTTAGTGGGAGATGCGTCCTTCAAACTGTCTTAACCTTAGTCCAACAGAGATGCCCCATCATGGTGTCATATTTAACTCTTCAGTTTAATCCAAATTTTGAAAATGAGCTGATGTGATATATGGAGGTGACTGAGGTGACTTTCTATCTAAGGTTCCTCAGGGGGATTCTGAAGATCTGTCAGAGGTTCGGTGTCAATATTTTCATGGTTACTTTGAAAAGAAGTTTGACCGGAAACACGAACAATTCTGTCATTTACAGACGGCTGTTGTCACTAGTCCTTCTATCAATCAGTTGGAATGGATAGATGGGTTTTGGGCTGGACCTGCAGGAAACATCTCTGGAAAATGCAGCAGTCAGACTGAATCTACTGCAATGTCTCCCGGCTAAATTCAACTGCATCTGTAGTAATCACAGTGAATTGTTTCCTAACATAAGTTATGTAAAAATCAAACTTAGTTACTAACAGCAGTGCAATCTCCAGGTATAACTGATCATACTGTTCCATCATACTGTTTCTGGCTGGAACCTCTTGTCACTATCAGCAGCCTTTAAGTTTACAATGAAGCAATATTGGCAAGACTGAGCACAATAATTATATAACAATTCTTTAATTAACACATCCTATTAATTTCCATCATGGCCAACCTTTCTTTATGATGATGATGTGCACTGAACTACATTCTATCTTAGATATTGTTAAATACTCCGACAGTAATAAATTCCAATGTCTTTCAAAAATTAACTTATTTATTTACCTCCATTAAAATAATTTCGTACAAATTATGCAAGTAACAGATTTATAAAAAGAAATACAAGTTATTAATAGCTAGATTTACAAATAAAATAGCATTTGTTTATTCTCTAATGTTTTACAGTCAGTGCATTTGGGTGGGAATCATAAATATTGCGTGATAGTATGCATCTGTTGCTAAATGTGAATTTTATCCAGATAAACTGAGATAAGCCAGCACAATAAAAATATCAGTTACATTGTAAATCTAATGGAATTATGCAGCAACATTCTTGTTTCTGTGGTACTAGCTGATAATCTTGGTGTTCAATCACATCATTCTACAACTGGTGACTTGCTGTCTGGGGAAATCACAGGTCTGAATAAACCCTTCCCTTGCCCTGTAACAGACTGATGGTTTAACGTATCTCACTGTCTGAGCAGTAGCTATCATTTCACAATTCAAGTACTGCTCACAGAAGTGAAAGAAAAAAAAAATCACCATCACCCTAGGTTTCTCACAGATAATTAAGTGTGCGTGTGTGTGTGCGCGCGTGCATGTGTGCGTGCGTGCGTGTGTGTGTGTGAGTGAGTGAGTGCCTGTGTGCGTGCGTGTATGCCTGTCTGTTTCAGTGGCCAGCACTTTCACCTGAGTCATGGTTGTGGGTTCAATTCCATCTCAAGAGCTTGAGTTGGAGAACAGCCTGACATAGTCATAATGATGGAATCATACCTTACAGGCAATGTCCCACATTTCATCATCCCTGGATATGTCCAGTCCCACTAGCAGGACACACCCAGCAGAGGTGGCAGCACAGTGGTATATAGTCAGAAGGGAGATGCCCTGGGAATCCTCAACATTGACTGTGGGCCCCATGAAGTCTCATGGCTTCAGGTTAAACATGAGCAAGGGAACCTCCTGCTGAATCCAC
>NC_063332.1:177557140-177601453 GCF_021869965.1 Rhincodon typus
ATGGCTTCAGGTTAAACATGAGCAAGGGAACCTCCTGCTGAATCCACATTCTGGCATCTCTCATCTAATGAATCAGTACTCCTCCATGTTGAGCAACACTTGGAGGAAGCACTGAGGATGGCAAGGGCACAGAACGTACTCTGGTTATGGGATTTCAATGTCCACCACCAAGAGTGGCTCCTCAGCAGCACTAATCATCCAGCTGGTTGGGTCCTAAAGGACATAGCTGCTAGACTGGGTCTGCGGCAGGTGGTGAGGGAACCAATAAAGGGAAAAACATACTTGACCTCATCCTTACCAACCTGCCAGCTGCAGGTACATCTGTCCATGACAGTGTCAGTAAGCGTGGCCACAGCACAGTCCTTGTGGAGACGAAGACTTGCCTTCACATTGAGAATAACCTCCATCGTGTTGTCTGGCACTATCACCGTGCTAAATGGGACAGACTTCATACAGATGTAGCAACTCAAGACTGAGCATCCCTGAGGTGCTGTGGGCCATCAACAGCAGCAGAATAGTACTCCAGCACAATCTATAACTTCATGGCCCGACATATCCCCCCGACTCAACCATTGCCATCGAGCCAGGGGATCAACCCTGGTCCAACGGAGAGTGCAGGAGGGCATGCCAGGACTAGCACCAGGTATACCTGAAGATGAGGTATCAACCTGGTGAAGCCACCAAACGGGACTACTTGCACACCAAACAGCATAAGCAGCAAGTGATAGACAGAGTTAAGTGATCCCACAACCAACAGATCAGATCTAAGCTCTGCAGACCTGTCACAGTCCAGTCGTGAATGGTGGTGGACAATTAAACAACTCACTGGAGGGAGAAGCTGCACAAATATCCCCATCCTCAATGATGGAAGAGCCCAGCACATCAGTGCAAAAGATAACGCTGAAGCTTTCAGAGCAATCTTCAACCAGAAGTGCCAAGTGGATGATCCATTTCAGCCTCTTCCAATGGTCCCCAGCATTACAGATACCAGTCTTCAGCCAATTCGATTCACTCCATGTGATATCAGGAAACAGTTGGAGACACCGGATACTGCAAAGTCTACCGGCCCTGAGAACATTCCAGCAATATCTGAAAACTTGTGCTCCAGAACTTGCTGCTCCCCTAACCAAGCTATTCCAGTACAGTTACAACACTGGTATCTACCCAACAATGTGGAAAATTGCCCAGGTATGTTCTGTACGCAAAAAGCAGGACAAATCCAACCCGGCCAATTACTGCCCCATCAGTCTCCTCTCGAACATCAGTAAAGTGATGGAAGGTGTCAGTAACAGTGCTATCAAGCAGCACCTGCTCAGCAATAACCTGCTCAGTGACACCCAGTTTGGGTTCTGCCAGGGCCACTTAGCTTTTAACCTCATTACAGCCTTTAATTAAACCTCAGCCAGGTTATTAATTAACTCTTTCACATTACGAACACTAAATCCGAAGTAGTCTTATTACTAATTGGCTCCTCAATACCCTTCTCTAGAAATCCATTTTGTATACGCTCTAGGAACCTGTCCCTCCACGGCATCCTTGCTCTTTAGCTCAAACAGTTGGTTTGGAAATTGAGGTTCTCCATTTTTACTGTTTCATCCATGTTACATGCTATCTCTGGATTTATACTGCAACCAACATTACCACTGCAACTGTGGTGGAGGGGGACCTTTAAACAACTTACACCAATCTTTGCTACTCCTTGCTGTGACTTAGCTTCAATCTTGATTCTTCAATCTCAGATTATCTGATCTCATTCATATGAAGTGTTAAGCGGCATTGTAGACAGTATGTGTGATAGCATAAAATTACAAAAAGTCATTGATAGAGTAAATGAATGTGCAATACTGTGGCCGATGCAGTTCAAAGTAAACAAGTGTGAGGTTATCCATTTTGGACCAAAAGAAGAAAGATTAGGGTAGTTTCTAGACGATATGAAGTTAAATACAGTGGATGTCCAAAATGACTTAGGGTTCAGGTGCACAGACCTTTAAAACGTCACAAATAGATGCAGAAAATAATCAAGGAAGCTAATGGAATGTTGACATTTATATCTAGAGGACACTGTACAAGAATACAGAACTTAAGCTGCACTCACACAAAACCTTGGTTCGATTGCACTGGGAGTACTGTGAGCAGATCTGGGCACCACACCTTAGGATGAGGTTGTTGACTTGCTCGCCGAGCTGGCTTGTTCTCGTTCAGACGTTTCGTCACCATGCTAGGTGACATCATCAGTGGGGCCTCCGATGAAGCGATGTTATTCTACTCTGCTTGGAATTTATACTATTTGGTCCGTTATGGTGAGTAGTATCATTTCTGGTTTTGATCTGAATGGGTTTGTATATGGGGTCCAATTCTATGTGTTTATTGATTACATTACGGGTGGAGAACCATGCCTCCAGGAATTCCCGTGCGTGTCCTATGTTTGGCTTGGGCTACTATGGTTACTTTCTCCAAGTTAAACTGATGGCCTTCGTTGTCCGAGTGTACTGATATTAAGGAAAGGTCATCGTGTCGTTTTGCTGCTAGCTGATGCTTGTGTATTCTGATGGCTAGTTTTCTTCCTGTCTGTCCGACGTAATGTTTGTGTCGGTCGTTGCATGGTATTTTGTAAACTACATTCGTTCTGCATGTTGTGGGAATGGGGTCTTTAATTTGTAAGTATTTGCTGTAGAGTGGCTGTGGGCTTGTGGGCCACCATGATTCCTAGTGGTCTTAGGAGTCTCGTTGTCAGTTCTGATATGTTCCTGATGTAGGGCAGTGTGACCATTCCCATTGTCAGGTATTTTTTAGCGTGTTGTGCCTGTAGGTTTTTAAAGTTTTAGCAAAAACCTGTAACACAATCAACAAACACATAGAACTGGACCCATACACAAACCCATACAGATCCAAATCGGAAATGACAGTACTCACCAACGGACCGGACATTATAAATTCCAAATGGAGTAGAATAACATCGCTTCGTCGGAGGCCTCACTGGTGATGTCACCTAGCATGGTGACGAAATGTCTGAACGAGAACAAGCCCAGCTCGGCGAACAATCAATATCCTCAGCCACGACCCAAGCTACAGATCTTTGCTAAAACTTTAAACACCTTAGGGAGGCCTTTGAGGGAGTACAATGTAGGTTTACAAGAATGACAATTTAACTCCTGAAGTCCAAGTATGAGGAGATGTTATACAATTAAGAGTTTAGAAGGTTAAGGGGTGATCTGATGAAAATCTTCAAAATATGACCACGAAAAGACAGGGTAGATGAATTATTTCCACTGGTTGGGGAGTCTAGAACTAGGCACAGTCTGAGAATTCGGGCACCCAGGGGAAATATTAGGAAGCACCTCTAGACACAAAGGGTGGTAGAGGTTTGGAACTCTCTTCTACAAATGGCAGTGGATGCAGGATGAGTCATTAATGTTAAATCTGAAACAGATACATTTTTGCTAAACAATGGTATTAAGGGATATGGGCCAAAGGCAAGTATATGAAGTTAGGCCACAGATCATCCATGATCTTACTGAATGGCACAGAACAGGCTTGAGGGACCCTGAGTGGCCTACCCCTGTTCAATTTCCTATTGAGTGCTATCCATTTCCTTAACGCTTGTGCACCTAAACACCAAATAGCTTCGGATATTTATTTCCCAATCTTGGTGACCCTTCAATTTGTGCATTCAAATCAAATTTTCGCAAATCTATGTCAACTCTGTCCAATCCTACTTTTAGTTTCTGTCCAGTCATCACTTCCTTTAAAAGTGGATTCCAGCACTTTTCATACTTCTGCTGTCAGATTAAAAGGTCTATTGTTCTCTGATCTCTTTATCTCCTTTCTGAAAGTGACGTTATGTTTGCAATCTTTCAATTTGCAGGAACTGTTCTATAATCTATAGAATAGTTATTTGATTATACAAAACTTGAGAGTCTGAAAAATACCAATAAAGGGGAAAGGCAACATTTAGGCTTTTTTCATCTTCTGCGTTCTCTTTACCGGTATCCCCTCCTTTTTGAAAGATTGCAAACATAATGCCACTTTCAGAAAGGAGATAAAGAGATCAGAGAACAATAGGCCTTTTAATCTGACAGCAGAAGTATGAAAAATGCTGGAATCCATTATAAAGGAAGTGATGACTGGACAGAAACTAAAAGTAGGATTGGACAGAGTTGACATAGATTTGCGAAAATTTTTGGTCTGTACAAATTGTCTCTTGGGATCATTTGCTATCACCATGTGACATTAATAGGGTGTTCCCTGGTAAACTAAATTATCTGCTAACATGGTGCGTACCTGCCAGAGCATTCCCCGGTCTGGTTCGGTTTATCACCACAGTACCTATCAGAGCCGACTGGGCTGGGTCCTCCCCTTTTCTCTCGAAAGGGCACAGGGAGCCCCATTCCTTGCTGTACCTATCTACCTTGCTAAACCTCGCCAGTCTATATCTCCATCATGCCCTCTCTCTTTCAGTTCCAAAAGCACACAGTATTCCTCACTGAGTAGCAATTTCCTTTGTTACTCTTATTCTTATCTGCTTTAAATGCTACATTTATAGCAGTCTTCAAATCATTGCATTGCTTTTTCAATGCCTCTTCCTCTTCATAATCTTGTTTAAATGCCTCCTTATATTTATTTTTCTGTCTCATTGCTCAAACTTTTTCATGTGGGTGAAAGAATTTTCAGCTTTCTCTGTAAGCCTGTTTATCTCCTTTGGAAGGTCATCCATCTCAGCTCGAAGCTCCAGCTACTTCTGCTGGTTGTCTGCCAAGTCCTTTAATAGACCGTCTGGTACAGCCACCTGCAGCTTTTTAAACATAACAGTCTTCCAAAGGGTTTCCCCAGAGGTTTTCCCCTTAACACTGACACCACCAGCATACTCCCCATAGTGCAGCCACTTCCCTATTACATACGCTTGGATAGGCCTCCTCCAATCAAAACAACCACGTCCTCAAGACTCAGAGGTTCCCTTCACTTCCTCAACCTGGGTTAAGTGACTCAAGTTCCTGCTGACTCAATGGTTCTCAGGTCACTGTCTCTGTCAGAGACAAGTTAACACACTTAACCCCAGACTTTAGTTCTCTCTGTGCTTTGCCAATCAGGACTGACTTGAGTTCTGAGGAAGGGTCACTGGACCCGAAACATTAACTCCGATTTCTTTTCTTCACAGATGCTGCCAGACCTGCTGAGCTTTTCCAGCAACTTTATTTTTGTTCCTGATTTACAGCATCCACAGTTCTTTCGGTTTTTATTGCGTTCCCGCTGACTCGATGGTCCTCAATTCTATTGTCTCTGCCCCAGACAGCTGTTACCTCAGTGGAATTTCCACTGTTTATTTTAGCTCCTCTTGCTTACTGGTGCCCCTTCGGGACCTCAACCTGGATGTTTTCTTTTAGGAATCAGTCTGGAAACATCAGGCAGTGAAATTGGTTCTTGTTGATGGCCCATCCAGGGACACCAATTAATGTTGCTCGGTTACTGCCCTCAACAACACTTATTGGCTCGGCACAAAGACGGCAAGAGCTAAGTCTATTTCAACTAACCACCCATTTTATTAGTTTACTTAAAACAGACATACAATGCACGCTGAGATAACAAGGTGTAGAGCTTCATTTTCTGAAGAAGGGTCCAGACCCGAAATTTCAGCTTTCCTGCTCAAGGGTCCAGACCCGAAATTTCAGCTTTCCTGCTCCTCTGATGCTGCTTGGCCTGCTGTGTTCATCCAGCTCTACACCTTGTTGTCTCAGGTTCTCCAGCATCAGCAGTTCCTACTATCTCTGATACAATGCACACTGTTTGGTTAACAGCAGGCATGCAACTCATACAAGGCTAAAATCCAAGCCCGCACCCACTGAGTGTCCAGGACATTTCCCCAAACAGTCAACAAAAATAAACGCTAATACCCAAGAATAGAAGCTCACGCTGGCCAGGCGATTTCTCTGAGGTCGAGGTTATCTCCATGCTTCCAAGCATGGGGGCCACAACTGCGCATTGGTTAATCTCTAGAGTTTTTGCTGCTGGCACACTGAAATCCTTCATTTTTATCCTTTATCCTTATTCTCCCGAACTGTGGTGTCTTGTCCTTATTGGTTCTTAGCTCATCTGACAAGCCGGTGTCTTTCTACTATAGGCTCACTTCAAGGACACCATTAGAACTACCTCATTACTCTTCCACCAAATAAGGATTTGCACCTTAAAGTTGAACCAGTTTGCGTCAGCCCAAGCCAGTGGCTGGGCCTCAGGTAACTTCAGTTCACAAGCTGCTGCTATTATGTGTGAGCAGTCCCTGGCCAACAGTCTGCTATCTTTAAATTTGCAGGAACTGTTCTAGAATCCATAGAATAGTTACTTGATCATACAGAACTTGAGCCTGAAAAATACCAATAAAGGGAAAGGCAACACTTAGATTTTTGGATTAGATTTAGGTTTTATTATCACATGTACTCAGGTACAGGTGTACATTGAAAAGTATACAATGTCACCATTCCTGGCACCATCTTAGATACAAAAGGTACCTAGGTACAAAAATAGAAAAATAAAGAAATAAGTTAAAAAGTTCATCGCTACAGCTCTTCTTAGTATAAAGTAGAAAAATAAAGAAATAAAGTTATAAGTTAAAAGGTGGTTTAGAAAAAGCACTGGGAAGATGGAGTTGAGAAAACAGGATAAGCCAGTGAGTTTTGTTGAAGTGGTAATAGAGAGCAAAGTGGAAGCTAAAAAGCTGCAAAAGAAAGTACTTCCTGGTCAGGGGTCAGTTGTGAAGAAAGTGCCAGAACTCTTTAAAGAATTTACTTGCATCTGTAAGATCTAGTCATGTATGCCAGGAGGAATAGGTAAAGAAATTAAGATTTTAAGAGATATGGGAACAAGGCAAACTTTGATAGTGAGAAATGAGGATGCATTTCAGAAGGAGTATTGCCAGAAAAAGTGGTAATATGTACAATTCATGATGGAAAGAGCAGAGTTCCATTATATAAAGTGAGATTGGAGAGTCTAGTGAGAAGTGGTGAAGTGGTAGTAGGAGTAATACAGAAATTCTTGATTCCAGGAATACGATTTATCTTTTGTAATGATATAGCTGGATCACAGGTGAGAATGATTCCTACTGTGATTGAAAAGCCAGTAGAAAATCAGACAACTTGGGTGTTACAGGGAGTATATCCTGGTAACAAGGTCACAAAGCCACAGGTGGAAAAAGGAGGAGAAATCAAGGAATAAGATAGAGAAGTTGAAGTTCAATTATCAGAGACTATATTTGGTTGAGAGAAAATAAAACAAGAACAGGTGGAGGACAAAGTGGATATTTTTAGTTTTTTTTATTTTTAGTTCAGAGAAATTGGTTGAATTACATCAGAAAGGTAAACAACTAAAACAGTTGTATCAAAAAACATACACAGAAGAATCTGAGTGTATCCCAGAATGTTACGGTCTTAAAAATGATGTCTTGATGAGGAAATGGAGACCATCACATATTCAGGTGGATGAGAAATGGACAGATGTTCATCAAGTTGTATTACTGCTGGGTTATAAAAAGGTGTTGAAGGTAGCACATGAATTACCAGTAGGAGGTCATTTAGGAGTAAGGAAAACTCAAACCAAAAATACAAAAGCAATTTTATTGGCCTGGATGTGGTTGACTTTTGCCAGACATGTCACATGTGTCAGGTAATTGGAAGACCTCAGGCAGTGATAAAAAGTAGCACACTTAATACCCATTCCAGCATTTGTGGAACCTTTTACAAGAGTCTTATTTGATTGTGTAGGAGCCCTTCCTAAATCAAAAAGTGGGAATTAGTATTTTTTTTGAATGGATGCATCCACTAGATTTCCAGAGGCCATTCCATTGTGCAGCATCATGGTTAAAAAGAATGCAGAAGAGCTCCTCAATTTTTTACTAGATACGGACTACCCACAGAAATACAATCAGATCAAGAGTCAAATTTTACATCCAAATTATTCAAGGAAGTTATGGATAGCCTAAGAATAAAACAATTAAAATCGACTGCATACCATCCAGAATCACAGGGAGCATTAGAACGGTGGCATCAACTTTAAAGACTATGTTGAAGGCTTATTGTCAAGAATATCCAGAGGGTTGGGATAAAGGAATTCCATTTGTAATTTTTGCAATTAAGGATGCACCTAATGAATCAACAAAATTCAGTCTGTTTGAATCAGTTTTTGGACATGAGGTGAGAGGACCACTTAAATTACTTCAGGATAAATTGGTGAGTCAGAGTTCAGAGACCACATATTTGGACTGTGTGTCAAATTTTAGGAAAAGATTAAATGGGGTGGGTGAGTTAGCTAGACAGCATTTAAAACAGCACAGCATGTGGTGGAATAGGAAGCAGACAAGAAATCAAAAATGTGTAGTTTTGCAAAAGGAGATAAAGTGTTAGTATTACTCCCTGTGTTAAGTGAACCTTTAAAAGCAAGATTTAGTGAGCCTTATCAAATCAGAAGGAAATTGAGTGAGGGGAATAATAAGAACACCAGATAGAAAGATATCTCAGAGTGTGTCATGTGAATATGCTCAAATGGCATTTTGATAGGGAAGGAAAGCAAAAGGGGAATATGTTACTGGTTACAACATAGAGTGAAGAACCAAGTCCAGATGATTCTGAATTGGACATTCCTCAAATTAAATTGGACAATGAGAAAGTTCTCAAAAATTGGATTAAATTGAGTTACCTTCCAGTGGAAAATCAAAATGACCTGAAAAGTTATTACAATCACAGAGAGAGATATATGGGAATAAGCTGGCAAGTACTGAACTGATTATGCATTATGTCAATATAGGAAATGCTGTTCCAATTAAGCAACATGCCTATATACTTAACCTTCTAAAGTTGTACAGGTTCAAAAAGATATTGAACACATACTCAAAGACAATATAATAATATCTATCAACAATGAGTCAAAATACAGAAGGGAGACAGAGGGCTTGACGACGTGGTGCAATGAAAACAATCTGTCTCTCAACATCGACAAAACTGAAGAACTGATCATCGACTTCAGAAGGAAAGGAGAAAGAGAACACACCCCCATCTACATCAATGGAACTGAGTTTGAGACAGTGAAGAGCATCAAGTTCCTCAGAGTGATGAAAACAGACGACCTGACCCGGACTTTCTACGTAAGTGTGACAGTCAAGAAGGTACAACAATGCCTCTTCTTCCTCAGATGGCTCAGGAAATTTGCTATGTCCATAATGTCCCTCACCAACTTCTACAGATGCACCATCAAAAGCATACTGTCCAGGTGCATAAAGGCCTGGTATGGCAACTGCTCTGCCCAGGACCGAAAGAAACTACAGAAGGCGGTGTGCACAGCCCAGATCATCACAGAAACCAACCACAGACTCTATTTACATGGCTCACTACCAAGAAAGACAGCCATTATCATCAAAAAACCATGTCACTCCAGTAATGATCTCCTACAACCTCTTCCATCAGGCAGAAGATATAGAAGCCTGAACACACACACAGGCAGGTTCAGGAACAGCTTCTTTCTGGCTGTTATCAGCCTATTGAATGGACTCTAGCCTCAAATAATGTAACCTGTATGCCCTCTAAGTCTTTTTGATCCGTACATCCTTTGCTTGCTATGATCTGGCTGTATCGCTCGTAAAGAAAGCTTTTCACTGTATTTTGGTACATGTGACAATAAAATCAATCAGAAGTGAGTTGCAGCAAATGGAGCTCACCCATACTAATGGTGCCAAAACCAGATGGTACCCAACAATTATGTGTGGACTATTGCAATGTAACTGCAGTTACAAAATCTGATTCATATTCTATTCCACATTCGGAAGACTGTATTGAGAAGGTGGAACAAACAACTTACATTTCAAAATCAGACTTGCTCGGAGAATACTGGCAAGTATCTATCTGAAATAGTGTAGGAAATTTTGGCTTTTGTGACATTGAATGGTCTGTAACAGTTTAAAGTCATGCCATTTGTTATGAAAAATGTGACAGCCACATTTCAAAGACTACCAATAAAATCATTTCAGGATTACCTAATTGTGTGAGTACATTGACAATCTGGTGATTTTTAGTCACACATGGAAGGAACATTTGGAGCATCTATTGGAATTGTTCAATCAACTTCGGGAGGCGGGCTTAGTGATACAATTGGCTAAAAGGGAGTTCACAAAAGCTCAAGTCACGTTCCTGGGCCACGTTATTGGACATGGACAAGTGACCTCACAGAAAGTTGAAACAAAGATTATTGTTGAGTTTCCCATACCATCGACGAAGATGGAAGTACTACAGGACTGAGTGCTTTTATTGGAAGTTTCTACCAAATTTTAGCAGTGTGAGTGCTCCACTGACTGGCTTGTTGAAGAAGTGCAGAAACTTGCAGTGGACAGCAGACTGTCAGAAGGCACTTGACTGCCTGAAAGTTGTGTTAACCACTGCCCTGGTGTTAATCATACCTAATTACGTAAAGCCATTCAAAGTGGCTTTTGCTGCGAATGATGTGGGTGTCAGTGCTGTACTTTTGCACTGATGAGAAGATAGAAAGACCTATTGAGTATTTTTCCAGAAAATTGAATAATCATCAACAGAAATATCCCTCAGTTGAGGAGATCCTGATTTTAGTGTTGGTATTACAACATTTATATTGCCAGTAATGTGTCTGAGACAACTGTATATAATGATCATAACCACTTGAAGTTTTTGGAAAAATAAGGATAAAAATTCCAGACTGTTTAGATGAAACTTATTATTGCAGCCATTCAAATCGAAAATTATACACAGGGCAGGATAAGAGAACATAATTGCCGACGTGTTGATGCAACTTTGATGAGTGAAGGAGGAGGAGGTGCTTGGGGGCATGAGAAAACAGACTGAAATAAACTGTAGAAGTAAATGTTTGCATGTTTAGAGTCAATGTAATATCTATGTATTATAATGTACTAATAGCATAAGGCTAAAGGTTTTAAAAAATGAAGCCATTGTTCATATTGATGGTTCATGTTTTTTTAAGGCAGGTGTGATAATACAAAGGCTTTAAGAGGGGCATTTTGTCCTGGTTTTCTTTCATAAAGAAAGGTTGAGATAGAGGTGATGAGCAATCTGCTCAAAGACAATAAACAGTTTCTGAGGCCTTCCTTTTTTCTTTCAAAAGTTAGAACAACAGAAGCAGTCTGAATGAATGATGTCAAGCTCCCACAGAACCAGGGTTTTTAGTTTTAGCTTTCAGCAGTTGCTGAGGTCTTGAAGCTGGATGTGGAAGCTCTTAATCTTTTCTGTTACAGCTAAAAGCTGGGGTTCTGTTCCTGCTGCTAGAATTGCATGAGAGACAATCTATTTTACTGATTTTTACCTTTGCCCAAGGGTGTTAACAGGATGTTACTATATTGGAACAGTTAATTAGCAGAAATTAATATGTTATTTTGTTAAGCAATTTGATAGAGTTACAGTTAAGCCATTTTTTAAAAAAAATTGTCTGTATTTTAACTATTCTGTAGAAATAAGGAGCGTTTTGCTTGATGTCAAGTAGTTTGACCAATTGAAATGCATCTGAAACCCAACATCTTTACTTTAAAATAAGAAAAAGTCCAGGTCTAGGCTATCTTCTTAATATATTCTGAGGGGATATGGTCTGGTCCAGAACAAGCCTGACATTGACAGTGGGAAAAATGAGAGAGTTCATTATAATATGTTTCAATTACAGAGCACATGGAAAACAGTGACAGGATTGGATGGAGATAACATAGATCCATGAAAAGGAAATCATGTTTGTTAAATCTACAGGAACTTTCAAGGATGTAACTCATATAGTACTTTCAAATGGGCTTTGATAAGGTCCTACATACACGATCAGCATGTAAAATTAAAGCACATACATGGAGGGTAGTGTACTGACGTGGATAGAAAACTGGTTGACAGACAGGAAACAAAGAGTAGGAACAAACAGGTCTTTTTCTGAAAGCGAGGCAGTGACTAGTGAGAATCAGTGCTGGGAGTCCAGCTATTCATGATACATATTAATGATTTAGATGAGGGAACTAAATGTAATAACTTCAAGTCTGCAGCTGACACAAAGCTGGGTGGGAAGGTGAGCTGTGAGGAGGATGCAGAGAATCTTCAGTGTGATTTGGAAAAGCTGAGTGAGTGGCAAATGCATGCCAGATGAAGTTATCCACTTTGAGAGCAAAAACAGGATGGTGTATGATTATCTGAATGGTGATAGATTGGGAAAGGTAGAGTTGCAATGAGGCCTGGGTGTCCTTGTACATTAATTGCTGAAGTTAAGCATGCAGGTGCAAGGGCAGTGAAGAGGAGTCAGAGTTATACAGCATGGAAACAGACCCTTCAGTCCAACTTCTCCAAGCCGAAATTGATTGAATCCCATTTGCCAGCATTTGGCCCAATCCCTCTAAACCTTACCTATTCATATACCCATCCAGATGCTTTTTAAATGTTGTACTTGTACCAGCCTCCACCACTTCCTCTGGCAGCTCTTCCCATACACGCACCACCCTCTGCATGAAAAAGTTGCCCCTCAGGTCCCTTTTAAAATCTTTCCCCTCTCACCTTAAACTTATACTCTCTACTTTAGGACTCTTGCACCGTCTTTACCCAGAGAGTAGTGAGCCTGTGGAATTCTCTGTCACAGAAGTGGATGAGGCCAAAACATTGAATGTTTTCAAGAAGGATTAGATATAGTTCTTAGTACTAAAGGAATCAAAGGGTATTGGGCGAAAGCTGGAACAGGATACAGAGTTGGATGGTCAGCCATGATCATATTGAATGACAGAGGTGGCTCAAAGGGCTGAATGGCCTACTGATGCTCCTATTTTCTCTGTCTCAGAAGCAAATAAGTTGAGGACACCTGATGTAAGTGAATGAGGAAGCAAAACTGATGGGCTGAATACGCTTTTCTTTATTTAACGTTAACATGTTGCTTACTACTTAATGCTCCCAAAAGTATTACTGTTAGGGAGTGTCAATAATATCTTGGCCAAATGAATGATTTGTTTCATGTTGGTTGACAGTGGAGGACTGTGGGATGTAATGTGTGAGATAGTTTTATTTCTTATGATCTTTTTATTAAAAATAACCACGTATTAATCCACCTGAACAAGGAGACAAGTCTCGGTATGACATCCCAATCAATGAACTTAACTTCTGACAATGCAGTTCTGAGTACTTTGTGGCAGACATTCTAGAATGGGGACAGAACGCACAACCTACCTGCACAGAGGCATCACTGTAACTATGAAGATGCCTGCATCACAGATGTCAGTCTTTAACCGATTCAATTCTCAACATGGGATGTCAAGAAATAGGATACTGCAATGGCTATGGACCCTGACAATATTCCAACAAATAATAGGGAAAATTTAGAACTTGCTTCAGAACTTGCCATATATCTAGCCAAGCTATTCCAGTAATGTTATAACACTAACCATCTATTTAAAAATGTGGTAAAATTACAAATATACCCTCTCTACATAATGCAGAAAAATATAACCCAGCCAATTACCGATATTCCAATCTGGATCATCACAAAGTAATGGAAGGAGTCGATGACAGGCAGCACTTGCATTGAATATTTGCTCACTGACACGTAGTTTGGGTTCTGTCAGGGTCACTTAGCGCCTGACCTCATTACAGCCTTGGTTCTAACATGGACAGGAAAGCTGAACCCTGGAGGTGAGGTGTAAGTGACTGCAGCATCACATTCCCAGCAATATTGTAATCAATGAGTATCAGGGGGCAAACTGTCTGCTGGTTGGAGTCATACCTGGCACATAGGAAAATGGTCGCAGTTGTCGGAGGTCAGTTATCTCTGCTCCAGGATCTCTCTCCAGGAGTTCCTCAGGTAGTGTCCTAGGCTCAACCATCTTCAGCTGCTTCACCAAAGACCTTCCCTCCAGTAATAAGGTCAGAAGTGGGAATTTTCACAATGATTGCACAATGTTCAGTTACTCCTCAGATACTGAAGCAGTCCATATCTATAGTCAACAATAAGCTGGACAACATCCTGCATTGGGCTTACAAGTGGAAAGTAACATTTGTGCCTCACAGGTGAATGATTGATTGATTGATTGATTTATTGTCACATGTACTGAGATACAGTGAAAACTGTTGCTTTGTGTGCTGTACAGGCAGATCACACGATACGCAGTGATAACAATGTGTACCATCTACAAAATGTACTTCAGTAGCTCATCAAGACAGCATATTCAAAACCCACAACCTCGTCACCTTCTAGAAGATGAAGAGCAGCAGATACACGGGAACATTGCTAGCTGAAAATTGCTCTCCAACGCACATGCCATCTGAACTACACTGCTGTTCCTTCACCACAACTGGGTTAAAATCTTGGAAGTTCCTTTGTAACAGCACTCTGTGGGTGCGCCAACACCTCAAAGTAAGCAGTGCTTCGAGAAGGTATCTTGCCATCACCTTCTCCGGGGCAAATTAAGAACGAACAATAAATGTTCACCTAACCAGCAATACCCACATCCCATCAATGAATGAAATGAAAGAACATGTCAGGAAGGAGACGTACCTAACCTGCAACCTGTGCTGAATTTGGCATTAGTTCAGCAGGGTTTTTTTTCAAAACAAGTAGTGTCAAAGGTGTGTCCAATGTTCCTTCTGGAAGAAGCAGAAATTGGCCAGTACCAGTGGCCACAATTGTACTGAATTGCAAAGCAGACCTTAAAGGTCATATGGTCTACACCTTCTCCTATGTTCTGATGAGCATCAGGAACCACAACAGAACAACTAAGGGTTCAGTTGGTTGTAATATGGCATTTATATTGGACAACCTCCTTTACCAGATTATGGCCAGGAAAGACTGCAGACAACTAGGAAACCACTTACAAAAACTAGTCACTACTCAAAATCCCTACGATGTAGATAGAGGCTATTTGCCCCATCCAGTCTGCTCCAACCTTCCAAAAAGCATCCCTCCGAATCCCAGTAAACCCATGTTTACCATAATCAATCCACCTAACCTATACATCTTTGGACTGTGGAAGGAAACTGGAGGACCCGGAGGAAATTCACGCAGACGTGGGGAGAATGTGAAAACTCCACACAGATCATCACCTAAGGCTGGAATCGAACCTGGGTGCCCGGAACTATGTGGCAGCAGTGCTAACTACTGTTAGCAAGTTAGGTCTGAAAAGCTTCTTATTGGGCACAGATGTACGGCTGTTATCACAGCTTTTCATCTGAGGATGTTGACAGAAACGAACACCAGAAGTTGCAGGTAATTCAAGTGTTTGTGGAGTGAAGCATGCTTTATGTCGGAGAAAGTAGTGTTTTTTATAATTGCATCTGAAGACAAAAATATGAAGAAATGTACCTTGTCTCATTTACAGACTTTATAACAATGCAGGAATGTGCGCACTGGAGGGAAAAGAGCAAGTAACTGGCTTCTAGCAATGCAATTATATTTTAAAATTCAGGTGAGTCATCCTAATAAAAAAAAAATCAGGTGGTCATCCTAATAAGAAACTGTACAATAATAATTAATTTCTTTTGGCAAAAATCACTAAAAAATAAGAGTTTTCTGACTGCATACGCAACAACTGTACAGTTGTATAATGCTAAGACAAAGCTTGAAACTTTCTCCCTAGTTATGTTTTTGTAATTGCAATAATAATTGTAATGCTCATTCCCATTTTATTTAAAACAAATACTGCAAATGTGCTAATTTAAAATTCATTCACAGCATGAGGGCATCATTGGATAGGTCAGCATTTATTGTCTGTCCCTAATTGCCCAGAGGGCAGTCAACAGCCAATAACATTGTTTAGATCTGGAGAAACATGTAGACCAGACCCAGGTACAGACAGCAGTGCCCTTTCCTAAAGCACATTAGTGAACCAGAAGGGTTTTTCCAACAACCAACAATGGTTTCATCATTAGACTCTTAATTCTAGATGTTTATTGAAATTCAAATTCCACCATCTACCATGGCAAGATTTGAACCTATGTCCCCAGAACAATACCTAGGTTTCTGAATTAACAGTTCAGTAGTAATACCACTAGGCTGTCAGCTTCCCTAAGTAGTTGGGGGTTAGGAACAAATTTTCTTTGCATCAGTTCTACTGTAATAACTTTAATCTTGGTCTAAGATATTTAACAGATTTTGTTTTTACAAAGAAAGATAGCAGACAATTCATACTTCTTCAATCTCAATAGCATCAGAGGGAAAAGGTTTCGGGAGTGAAATTGTCTGTGTTTTGACAAAAACCAAACAAGGATTATGTATCAACCAATTCACTAGATACGGCAATGATTACGGATGGCTGGTCAGAAATGACAGAAATATTGCACTGGTGAAGCAGGTGCTAGAGTCAAGCTACATGTTTGGAGCAGGATATCTGTGCGTAGCCTGAGTGCAAAACAAAATTGGTAGCCACAATAGCAAGTGTTTTATTCTACAGCATTCCTCAAAGATTCTCAAAAACAAATACAGAACATGAATTGATCCTGACAGTTTATGTGAGAGATCATAAACAGAGGAGGAAAAGGCAAAGAAGTAAAACAAAGGCAATTCTAGCAGAAGCTTGTAAATAACTTAGAACAATGAGAAAGGGGAATAGGTTATTTTTGCATTTTGTGAAAGCAAGTCTTTGTTTTGCCTCAATTTTTTTAACGTTAAAAATGAATTAATTCTCTAGCAGTAACTGATTACAAACCATCCATCTAAAATAAGTAAGGTGACAAGCGAAACACTCACAAATATAATTTATTTTAATTGACAGAACAAAAGAAATATGCACATTGTAAGGGCTAAAAAGTGGTTTAATTTACATGAAGCGTTACAAAACATTCTCAATACAGGAGACATTTTAAGTAGCAGATTAGTACAAAGTTGAAGTTCATCACAACAGTTTATTATAAACTGGGTGGTGTCATTTGCTGAAATAGTGAGGTACTTGTTCACATGATCTCTGGCGTAAACCTGAGTGATTTTCTTTACCTTGTAACTAGCGTTCACTTAAGGTGATGTTTTTCCATTTGTCATACTATAGGTAACAAAATTATATCAAGAAAATTGAGTTAATGCAGACCTCAATATTATCACATTTGTTGATCTGAATTTCCTACATAATAGAAAATACTGAGAAACCATGTGACTGCAATGCTCACTCTGTTGATTACTGAGTTGGTAGCAGGGACATTGCCTCATTTCCTACAGTAATACTGATTCATTCATGTTGTGTCATTCTCAGAACACCTTAGTTGTTAATAAATTATTTTTCATATCAATTAGAAAGGTGGTTGATTGGATGTGAATAATTTTGTTGTGATAGTCTGTTTTCATACTCTTGTGCGAGCTCCAATTAGCCACATAGCCCACCACAGCCACAATCAGTTACAACAAAACTGTTCACGTAAACTAGCTCCTTCCAGTTTTCTGCCAAGTCTTTATTTTGTCGAATCTGTGAGACACAAAATCTGAGGAATGCTGCTGTGATTTTTCTTTAAAGGCTGAATGCAGGAACATTTCAATATTGTTCTCAAAAAGTACAGTTCTCCTGCAATGGTAACCAGATTTTAAAAAAATACAAATGAGGCAGCAAACTGAAAGGTTACATACAAATTAACCTGGTACTGTAAGGAAATACAGAGAAGTACAGTGATCAGATATTAAAGAGGTGACTCCGAGTGCCTGTTAGCATTCACCTAGAGGCATTGCACTAATGCTTCTGCACTAATATCAAAACTTTAACAGGATCTTTTCTCAAAATTAGAAATGTACAATGGTTGTGTACAGCTAAGTGATCCAGTATTTTTAAGAAATCATTGATATTAATTTCTGTTCTTATGCTGATGAAGTAATTGCATCAGCAGAGCTGGCACACATCATGGGCAATGTGCAAAGTGGTTGAACCAGAAGTTGCTGAACTGCTAGAAGTATAGTGTACATTCTATTTCTACTAATTCAATGGTGAATCCTGGTGAGACTTGATTCAAGAGGTATCTGGCAAAGCATCCATGCCACTCCGCTTAATATACTGTTGTAAACGACAACTGAAATGACAATTGGGCATCATTGAGATCTTAAAATGCTCAGTGTGCCCTATATGACAACTCAAATTTGGTTCCCAATTTCATCTGGAAAATTAAGTCTTTATGCTATCACAATACAAGACTAAAGTACAAACAAACCTAAAACACAATCCAACAGTTAGTTAGCACCAGCAACTTGCATTAAATCACAAGATTTTAAACAAAATTGTTAACAAACTCCAACTTACCTCTGCAGAAGTCAAAAGAAAAGCTCTCTAATATGCAGATGAGTATCAGATCTGTGCACTAACTTTAAGCACTAGTCATAACATCAACATGTAAAAATATTGCTGTAACTATTCACTTATTCCAAATGTTGGGGCATCATCAGTAGGCTGGTAGAATAGTTCACAGTACCGTAATGCTAACTGTCTCTTTGTCAGTGTCAGAATGAGAGCGTGCAGGTAAATGAAGTGCCTTTAGACTAGCATAGCCAAAACGCTGGAAGGAGAGATAAGACAGTTTACAGGTACAATACCCACATAAGTCTGCAAGTATTTGAGCATTTTGATAACTATGAAACATTTTTAACTTTGATTAAAGGATGGTGACTTCATGTTTAATGTCAACTATATTGTGAATTGTCTGAATTTCCAAGTGATACAAATTAAAATATATTGAAAGCTTGCTAAAGCTCTTGAATTCCCTTTGAACCTATTAATATATTTAATCCTACCCCCAAAAAAATGTAGAAAGCAATAGTTAAACTTAGCAGAAACAGATCCCTGCATTGTCTGTTAGCCCTGTTCTGTATTGTTTTTTAAATATGCATCACATCAACATGAAACCATGCTTTATGTACCTACACAAACATTGCATAAATTTATAACTGTTTTACAACCGAACAAGTGCAATAAACCATCAAGGTGTAGGGATAGTGAACCAGTTAATGCAACAGTCATCTTGATTGGAATGTGAAACTGCATTCTTCCACAACAATTATGACTCCAGTTAATTACCAATTATCTTGGTAAGCTTTCTTGCAAAGAGAGATGTGTACTCAGGTGCTTCAAGAATGGACTCTTGCTGACTGTTGGACGGACAGTCAGTTTCCTGATGTGCTCTAAGTTCTCTCTTTCTGTCAATGATCAGACAGAATAGTTTTGCCTGCCAGGCTTATGGTGGGACTCGGCTGGTATGTTCACTCAAATTAAATTATATGGTTTATATTACAAGAGATTTGGGTTTATATAGTAATTATCCATTTGGAGCTTTCCTATTTCTGCCGGGCAAAATGATACTGTTGACATATGTCACCTAGTGTCAGCTATAAAGCGCCTGTCTTTTTGTCTGGAATATGTTATACAGAACTTACAGCACATAAGCAGGCTAATTTAGCCGTTATGGTTAATGCTGGAACTTTGTACTCTTCATGAGCCACCTTAAGTATCTACAGTATTTCCATCCTGTCCCATGATCAAAACAGAGATATAGATAGAGGATGCAAAATGAAAACTCCAAAATATACTCCACATGGAGTACACTGATGAGGTATCTGCAAATGATGTCCTACAAATAATATGTTCCTATACCTGAATACACTGTGTCAACAGTCCCACACTGTATGTTAATTAGTCAACACTTAAGCACCAAGACCCAAAGTGGTAACATATATCAATCATTTTTTTCAAGCTTTGTCAAAAACAAATCAAACACACAAAAAACCAGTTGGTTCTTAGGTACGCTGCAACACCAGGCTAATATTAACAGGACTGGTTTGTCTATAGGTACTGCATTTATACATCACATACAAACTTTGAATATCTGATTTAAAGCTGAGTAGAAATATAATGATTATTATATTTCCTTTTTTGAATGCTAAGACTTTTGGAATCAGACAGCTAGATTCGCCCAACTGGAATGAAAGAATCAGATACTACAGGAGACAGCCATTTTGATTATCAATAATCTGTAAGAAAATCTGTATAGTGAACAGTTCATATATAGCTTCCATACTCAACTGTTGTAAAGAATCAATAATGTTACTACATCTGCTGTAATAGAAATGGATTGAAAAGAATGATGAGGTGACTAATGGGTGAGAAACCTACATGTAACTGACCACGTTGCAAAGATGTAAAGAATAAAATTCAAACAATTTTTTAAAAAATCATTGCAATTTGATTCCATTCGCAGTCTACACCACTGCAGTTAATATTGTGACTAATTACAAAGAAATATCTCATTGTATCAGTGTGCTAGTAAATGTACCTAATAATTCAGATTAAATTGGTAGCCAATTTACAGCAAAGCTTATGTAATTTAACTTGCTCTGTGTTACTATGACAAGGAATCAGGTCATAGATGCAAAGCTTAATAGAAAATAAAATTATATATAATTCTGTGCCCCCCCTCTTTTCTAAAAAAAAGACTACTTACAATATCATCTTTGAAGGCTCCATTGCCCAATAAACAAGTGTTGATTCAGGTATGAAAGAAAGGCTGGATAAATAATGCATTTCTGATACCACACAGAAGCTGAAACCCACACAAACAGCGACATTATGCTACTCGTATCAAAAACAATGCAATAGGTAAACATATAACTAGAATGAGCAAACAGTTCAATTCAGCCTTCCTTGAATGTCACATTGTATACTGGTACTTTCACTTCAAAATTTGTCGCTGAAAATATTGCAGAATTAGAAGTATCCCATCCCCAAATAATTAAGACAGATTTAAACTGTTTACTCATCCATAATCATTGATAGCACATAATCCAAATTCAATACCTACCTTCACAGCATTAAGGACTGTAGCTTTAGGCTGCTTCACCAAACAATTCCATAGCTGTTTTATCTTCATTATGCTTTGGCTTTCTTACTTAAAATGCTTTGAAGTGATATATTTTACAAAGGTCAAGAGTCAAATAGGTAATGTTAGAAAAATCTCACCCAAACTGGCACCAATTTGTACAAATGCACAATTTATGGCATCATGACACAATAGTCAGAATTAACCACTGACTAGTTAGCTTAGATTATGTAACAGGATCAATAATTGAACTGAAGTCAAAGGTAGACCAGAATTTGTTAAAGGCACTCATTTCTTTTACCCATATTGTTCCACAGGTGCAACATCACTCAAAGCCAACTCAAGGGTTAACTAAATATACACGTCCACCTGTAATTTTCCATGCAATTAAGCTATTTTGAACGTTAAAACAAAGGATGTAAGTCAATGTAATAACATAAACCACAAATGTGCACCAAGGTAGGCCATTCAACCCCCTCGATGCACAAGTAACAAGTAACAAGGTGCTACGTTTTAACACATTCAAATTCTCTAAATCTTTCAGTTTAGGGTTGGCTCAAGCCTTTCTCCATTCAGAACACACCAAGTGGACAAAGCTCAAGTGCCATATTTAATCAACGTTCAGAAAGTGAACTAGACATTTCCAACATGGCACCATTGGCCTCTGTTCTAAGCTCCATATGACACACGGTCATAAATTTTTAATGGTCAACACAGAAAATAACAAGCATAGCAATTAGCATAAAGAATCATGATCTTAAACGCTCGCAACAAATCACATCAAGATTCCACATTATGTATCTGAAGGAAAGATATCTCGAAGAGGATTTATATCTGTTTCAGTTCAGGTAATGTTGTGTTTACAGAACTGAACTAACAATAGGATGTACATGAAGAGGTTCAAATCATTCCCTGCAAATTGTGAAATGGAATGCAACCAATATGATAACTTATGGGGAAGGGTTCACACCATCATTTCATGGTCTCTTCTAAAAAATATTTGTATTTGCTTCAATATTCACCAAGATGACTGAACAAGCCACTGAGTTGGTTTGAATAGTAGCTGAGCTCATAACTACTATTTCCAGAAAATATTTATCCGTGGAAAAGCCTTTTAGTTTAACTTTGCGTTGATACAATTAACAATGTATTCATCTCAGAGCGGAAGTGGGAAAAAAAGAAATGTAAATACATCTGAAACTGAAATACAAGGAATCATAAGACGTTAAGCCTGCAAGGTGAAATACTGGAGCAGATGGAAGAGTTGGGCAACCAGCTCATTATATCTGAGACTCTTGATTCTTGGTTATTAAAAAATTCAACCTTTAGTAAATCTATCAAACCTCATCAAAACTCACTGGCTTTTCACAAGTAGTTTCACAAAAAGATTTTTTCACAGAAGTTCCAGACTGAATGAATGTAGACTGTTTATGAAAATTCCCCAGGTGATAAATGGACTAGGAGTAAAATCAAAACATGCAAAGAGGAAAGGTCATTTATTCTATTAGTGTTTTCCCTCTCTGATTAACATTTTTGTAAAGCTTCCCAGCAGTCAGCTGAAGTTTTATTTTAAACTATAAAGCCAGGTGGTAGACTGAGGAAATTCATAACGAAAGGCTAACTGTGGGCATTAAAATGTAAAGGCACTATTTATTATCCTACTTTGCATGATTGAAACAGAAATAGGCAGATTGTGAACTCAGTGCTGAATTCCAGATCAATCAACTCTCTCAAGGGCGAGTCTCTAAACATGAATTTTTACCAAATAAGGAGTGCATGAAAGAGAAACTATGAGAAAGGTTAAAAATGGGAAGGGAAAGATAATGTTACAGAACAGGTTTGTAATAACTTGGTTTGTATTAATTTCAGGACAAGAAAATTGATCAAATGCAAGTAACAGTTAAGAAATTGTTTAAGAGTGTTACACCATCACAAGATATTAGCACCACAGCAGATAATGAAAAGTGCACTAAAACTGGCAGCACAACAGTTTTAATTCTACAATGAAAAAAAATCAGTCACAGCCAGCACTAGCCCTGAATGATCATAAAGAGGCATTGAATTTTGTAGAGCAAGTTTCTTGAGCTGTCCTGATTATGTAGGAGGGTAACAAAAGAATATTTTTACTTCAAATCATATAATCAAATCTTGATATCCCTCTCAATTTTGACATACTGAAAATTAAACTGGGATACAACTTTGAAATACATTTCATTTAATCCATCATAAAAAAAAATCATAGAATTCCAATTCTGCAAAGATCCTTTTTACCTAATCTAAAAACATATCTTATCATTGCCAAAAATAGTATTATGCGAGTCACTGTACAGCACATTGCAATTGTTGGGCATTTCATACCAACAGTTTTGCAGTTAGTAAAACACATTAAAATATTTACAAAGACACTGTACAAGCATAATGCTGCGTTGGTATTAATGCATAACTCTGTTTAATGCTGTTCCGCTTTTTAAAAGGTGGACTGTCTACTTTCGAAATCTGTATACATAGTGTAAGAGAATCAGACACCAGTACCATAAACTGAAAGATATAATTAAAATAAATACGCAATCCTTCAGAAACTGCCCTGAACAAAGTGAGAAAAGTATCAATCCTCAATAATCTAACCATAAATTCTCTTCCACACTAGCAGACCATAATTTTCCCTACTTCAAATTGGACTTTTTATAGTTTGGGCTATGAATAGTGTTCGCGACAAGAATTGGTCCAATGTTTTTAAAATAAAGATGAAATTGAACACAGTCCTTGGAATCATTCAAAATGATTTTGATGATTTTAACTATGATTTGTGATACAAACATATATCACCTCTCCTGAGAATATCCTTTTAATACACCTGAAATTCGAGAACATTCCAATGGAGGGCTCATGCTTACTGCTGACAATAAAAGCAAAACAAATCTTACAAAACATTATTACACTAAACAGAAATGCAACTAAAAATTCCACAGAAAGACCTTGTTAGGAAAGTGTTTTAAATAATCTGAACAGGAAAGTTGACATTTCTACAGCAATAGTTATAGCTCATTGAAGGTACAAAGTTTAAACATCAAAGGGAACTTGCCTGATTCAGGCAATGCTACAATCCAATGATGATAAACATTTGCACAGGGGCCTGGTCAAATTCTAATAAAGGTGGGAGTGTACATGACTAGGCAGAGTTAATGCCCAATGCTACAAAATCTCCGTTTTCAAAACCAGCAGACAGTCCATGTGAGTACTGCATTATACTGCTATGATGCTTAATTCCAACGAAGTGGAACCTGATGTCAGTGCATGGTCCACATGTCCTGACCATCAGTGCTCAGGCTGACATATTGAAATCAGAACTGAATCCTCATGAAGTTCACTTTGGTTTGCAATTGATAGTGTAAAAACATTTTTTTTTCTTAAATCTACAATTTAACATGTTAAAATTCCACTATGTGATGTATTGACAGTCAAAAGAAATCACTTTACTCACTATTTTATGAAGTCATTAACTCATGGGTTAATGATTCTGCCAATACAGTGAACAGAGCAGTTTCACAGACAATTTTTTTAAAATTCAGAATTTCAATTTCGAATTGCTGAGCTGAACCAATATGAACTGTCTGAAAGGCTCTTTAAATAAGAAAGCCAAAGCGACCCACAGCTTAATAAACTGCATCATTAAAACAATTTAAAATCACAAGTAGGTTCACAGAATTGCTAAAGCAATACTCAAAATGTAAACGATAAAAGATTTCTTGTGCCCGCAACAAAGCCTTCTAACACATCAAATTCATGTCACTGTGTTTTTTTTCTTTATAAACCAGGTATAAAAAGTGTCTTGGTGCAATTTCATTTGATCCTTTTTGTAATATATTATGACTGTAAACCTACTTCAACTTCAGCAATTCCAACACTATGTAGTAGAGAGCACAGAAGCAGGCTTTTGTTGGGTCAGTTCCAGTTGAGCAATACCTCTGATCTGGTGTGTGTTTGCTGGTGTTTGCCACATGCTAGATCCAGTGATGCACTGGCTGAGTGCTGGATGATAGTCTCTGCAAAATTTGCACCTTATGAAGTTCAGCTGACGATAAAACTTTATGTCATAGCAGGTCCATTTTTGGCCTGTAATGTAGCAGGAGGGGCGATTTCTTCAAAAAAAACAGAGAGGAACATACAGCATTATAAATACAGCATAGGTCACCAGTTAGAAAAACATATTAAATAAATTCAGAAAGATTTTTCACTAATTATTGCCAACATTTTCTAGTCCAAACTTTTACGTCAGTGAGCCAGACCCAAGTATTAAACTAAAAATGAGCCACCACTTCAGTCAGATGGAATTATGATCAGACACCATTCCCAACTCTCAAGCCACTTCACATATCTTTCAAGTCTTTGAATCATAGCCACTGACACCTGAAAGTGTCAGCCACCTCTACTAATACTAATAACTTGCTATGCTTCAGTTACGTAGGGAACAGGTGAGACAGTAGTATAGCTCCCAATCAGGATGGAGGGGAATTTGCAGGTGGTCATGCTCCCGAAGTATCTGCTACTCATCTTCCTAGGTTGTAAAGGTCACAGGTTTGGAAGGTGCAATTGAAAGAACTTTGGTGAGTTTCTACAGTGCATCTTGTAGAGGTACACACTGCTGGTAGTGTGCTTTCGTGGTAGAAGAACTGAGCGTTTGTGGATATGTTGCCATTTAAGTGCTTTGTCCTGGATGGTGACAAGATTCTTCAGTGTTGTTCAGGCTGCACTCACCAAAGCAAGCAGAGGGTTCTGACCTGTCCTTGTAGCAACTGTATTTATATAGCTAGCTCAGTACAGTTTCTGATCAGTGGTAGCCTCCAGAATGTTGAAAGTAGGGGACTTAGGTGATGATAATGCAAATGAATGTCAAGGGGCATTGATACATACTCTCTTGTTGAAAATGGTCATTGCCTGGCATTTGTGTTGTGCGAACATCACTTACCACTTTTAAGCCCAAACCTGAATATTGTCAAAATCTCGTTGCATTTGGACACAGAAAACTTCAGTATCTGAGGAGTCACAAACATGGCTGAATATTGTGTAATCATTCAAGGTTTCGGCAAAGATCTGTAGCTCGGGTTGGGGATGAGGTTGTTGCCTTGCTCACCAAGCTGGCTTGTTCTCGTTCAGACGTTTCATCACCATGTTAGGTGACATCATCAGTGGACCCTCTGATGAAGCGATGTTATTCTACTCTGCTTGGAATTTATACTATTTGGTCCGTTATGGTGAGTAGTATCATTTCCGTTTTGATCTGTATGGGTTTGTATATGGGGTCCAATTCTATGTGTTTTTTGATTGCATTGCAGGTGGAGAACCATGCCTCTAGGAATTCCCGTGCATGTCTATGTTTGGCTTGGGCTACTATGGTTACCTTGTCCCAGTTGAACTGATGGCCTTTATTGTCTGAGTGTACTGATATTAAGGAGAGTTTGTCATGTCGTTTTGCTGCTAGCTGATGTTCATGTATTCTGATGGCTAGTTTCCTTCCTGTCTGTCCAATGTAATGCTTGTGGGAGTCATTGCATGGTATTTTGTAAACCACGTTGGTTCTGCATGTTGTGGGGATGGGGTCTTTAATCCTTGTAAGTGTTTGTCATAGAGTGGCTGTGGGCTTGTGGGCCACCATGATTCCTAGTGGTCTTAGGAGTCTTGTTGTCAGTTCCAATATGTTCTTGATGTATGGCAGTGTAGCCAGTGTGTTAGGGTGTACTGTATCCTCCAGTTGTTGACTGTTTAGTAGGCATCTGTGGATGAAGTTGTGGGGATATCCATTTATAGCGAGGATTTTGCATAGGTGCTCTTCCTCTTTCCTGCGTCAGTCGCAGGTGTTGCAGGGTGTCCTGGCCCATTTAAGTAGTGTCCTATTGCAGCTTTGTTTGTGGGCATTGGGGTAGTTGCTGTGGAACACTTGTAATCATCACCAAAATCCCCAGCTGTGACCTTCTAATGGAGAGAAGGGCATTGATGAAGTAGCTGAAGATGGTTGAGCCAAAGACCTGAGAGACTCCTGCAAAGTTGCTCTGGAATCAAGATGGCTGACCGACTCCCACAAACTCCTTCCTTTATGCCAGATATGACTCGAACCACTAAAGAGTTTTCTCCGATTCTCCAGCTTTGCCAGGAATCCTGGATGCCATTCTCTGTCAAATGCAGCCTTGATGTCAAAGGCAGTCACTCTCATCTCACCTCCAGAGTTTAGCTCCTTTGTTCATGTTTGAACTAAGGTGTAATAAGATCAGGAGCTAATTTGCCTTGGCAGAACCCAAACTGAGCGTTAGTGATGAAGTTATTGCTAAACAGGTGCTGCTTGATAGCACTGCTAATGATCCCATCCGTCACTTTGCTGATGGACAAGAGTAGACCGATAGGACAGTATTTGACTGGGTTGGATTTGTCCTGGTTTGTGTGCATAGGACGTACCTGGAAAATTCTTCACCTTGTCAAGATTGATGTCAGTGGTATAATAAGGTATATGTCAGTCCATGAGATTATAAATTGTGCTCGGGTACAATTCTGCAACTGCAGACGTCCCATTGTACATCATGGAGAAATGGTGTTGAATTGCAAGATCTGTTTATAATCTATCCTATTTAGCAAAGTGAAAGTGCCACACAATGCGATAGAAGGGTCTCCTCAATGTGAAGAGAGGATGTCATCTCCAGAAGGACTGTGGGTGGTCCCTCCTACAATACGGTCATGGACAGATACGTGTGGCTGACAGATTAGCAGGGAATAGGCCAGATATGCTTTCTGCCTCTTTTTGGCTCCCTCACCACCTAGATAGGATTAATATGCCAATTCCAGAATTTCTTTCAAGTCAGAACTAAAGGTTTTATTGGTATACCAGAGGATATCTTAGGGCAGACAATGCATTTTAGGTGTGAGGCCATTTTTAAGAATCTGGTTGTCTATCAACTTGGAGACATACTGGTTTTATTTCCAAAGTCGGGATTTATAAATCTCGGGGCAGTGACTTGAAAGAAATTCTGGAATGTACATATTAATCCTTTCTAACTGATCAAAAATTTATAAGTCATCTTAAGTTTGTTCAACATATTTGCATCAGTTCTATGACTCTTTGATTTTTTGTTTATAAATTCTGTGTCTGATACCACTTCTCTCACCGACACCTGAAGAAGGAGCAAGATTCCGAAAATTTGTGTTATCAAATAAACCTGTTGGACTATAACAACAGGAACAAAAACAAAGTTGCTGGAAAAGCTCAGCAGGTCTGGCAACATCTATGACGGAAAAAACAGAGTTAACGTTTCGGGTCCGGTGACCCTTCCTCAGAACTGTTGGACTATAACCTGGTGTCGTGAGAGTTTTGACCTCATCCATCCCAGTCCAACATCGGCATCTCCACATCAAGGTGGAGTCAGATATAGTTCTTAGGGCTAAAAGGATCAGGGGGTATGGGCATAAAGTGAGAACAAAGTATTGAATGGTCAGCCATGATCAGACTGAATGGTGGAGCAGGCTTATAGGGCAGACTGGCCCCCCCTGCTTCTATCGTCTATGTTGCTATAGCACTATCTCGGTCTCTGGAATACCACCAAACCACTGTCTCCCCTAACTGATCCTAACCCTATACTCATTCTCCAATCCACATGTATATTTCCATCCGGCACACAAGATAGTAACATTAGTCAATTTCTCATCGCCTAAATTCTAAACAACCCTTCAGTTCCTGTATTTACCCATCTATTGCTAAAACTAAGGTTATTAATGAGAACAAAACAGGAATTATCCTGAGACTTTTATGAATTGCATGATTCTGCAACTCATTGTTTTAATTTGTTTTCAATCAACATGTTCAGAAATGTTATGACACACCTCTGGGACTTGAACCCAAATCTTCTGGCTTAGAGGTAGGCACTACCACAGTGCCATGAGAGTCCTACTCATTATTTTAATTGGTTGAGTCATGATGGAATACATCTGTTATGTGAAAGTTACCTCTAGCTAAAGATTCAAATGACCATATAACACAAGATAATGCAATGTGTGAATATGTAAAATATAATCAAATATTACATTCATCAGCACCAATGCAAGTCCCTTAAGTTATGCAATGATACAATTCATGGCAATTTAGTTATTTTGGAGGGGAAGGGTCAATGAATTTGCAAGAAAAAAACTGCCACAAAATCTTTAAAATGCACAACTCATTGATTGGGCAGCACGGTGGCTCAGTGGTTAGCACTGCTGCCTCACAGTGCCAAGGATCTGGGTTTGATTCCAACCTTGGGTGACTGTGTCTTGGGTGACTATCACGTTCTCCCTGGGTTTGTGTGGGTTTCCGCCAGGGGCTCCGGTTTCCTCCCACAGTCCAAAGATGTGTAGGTTAGATGGATTGGCCATGCTAAATTACCCATAGTGTTCAGGGATGTGCAGGTTAGGTGCATTAGCTACGGGAAATGCAGGGATAGGGTAGGGGGATGGGTCTGGGTGGGATGTTCTTCAGAAGGTCTGTGTGGACTTGTTGGGTCGAATGGTCTGTTTCCACACTGTGGGGATTCTATGATTTCATGTAATAAAAGATAACATCATGGTTGTTTACCTTGAATCTCCATCGAGTGACAACAACAAACTTCAAAGTGTGATCCTTTCCAAGTATTTCTTCATTGCATAGAATATCCAGCTACAGAATAACAAAGAAAGCCAAGAGTCATAGCTGGATGACAAATTGTGCTACAACAGCTTTTGCTAATCTTGGTATCATTCAGCCTAATTTAATTCACTTTATCAATGTGAAATGTGTTTGAGCAGTCTCAACACTGTTCCCAATCCATATGGTCATGAATAATTCATCTATAGATCTCATTAAACTATAAATTTACTCAAACGTCACTAGCGTAGTTCACTTGTGTGCACAGTGGAAATGCCCAGTGTACTGCAGGTATCTTCAAGTGGTTACAGTGCACATGTTGTGCCTTTACCCATTTATTTATTTTAACCTATGGTAAAACACCACGGGTGAGATTGCTGATACGGACAACTTTGGCAACAAAATGGAAAATAAATTGAATTATAATCAAACTCAGCCCTTATGTTAATGTACACTACAAACCCTGCACCTCAAAGAAACGATGATATTGAGTAGTTCGATGAAAGTAGTGTCCTGAGTAAAACTACACAAGCAAAACTGAAAGAAGTCAGTGATGTAAAAAGTTACTGTACAGCAAAAAGGTACCCATTTCAAAAGGGTTTTTCACAAATTAAATAGAGTGATACAGCACAGAAACAGGCCCTTCGGTTAAACTCATTCACGCTGACCAGATATCCTAAATTAATCTAGTTCCATTTGCCAGCATTTGGCCCAGATCTCTCAAAACCCTTCCTTTCCATGTACCCATCCAGGTGCCTTTTAAATGTTGCAATTGTACCAGCCTTCACCACTTCCTCTGGCAGCTCTTCCCATACAGATACCACCCTCTACATGAAAATGTTGCCCTGTAGATTCCTTTCAAATCTTTCCCCTCTCACCTCAAACCTATGTCCTTTAGTTTTGGACTCCCCTATCCTGGGAAAAAGACCTTGGCTATTCACCCTATTCACACTCCTCATGCTTTTATAAACCTCTATAAGATCAGCCCTCAGCCTCCAACATTCCAGGGAAAACAGCCCCAACCTATTCAGCCTCTCCCTATAGCTCAAACCCTCCAATACTGGCAACATCCTTGTAAATCTTTTCTGAACCCTTTCAAATTTCACAACAGCCTTCCTCTGGCAGACAGACCAGAAACGAACACAGCATTCCAGAAGTGTCCTAACCAATGTCCTGTACAGCCACAACATGACTTCCCAACTCCTATATCTGATGCACTGATCAATAAAGGCAAATGTACCACTACCCTGTCTACCTGCAACTCCACTTTCAAGGCACTATGAATCTGTACCTCAAGGTCTCTTTATTTAGCAACAATCCCCAGGACCCTACCATTATGTGTATAAGTGCTGCCGTGATTTGCCTTTCCAAAATGCAACACTTCACGTTTATCTAAGTTAAACTCCATCTGCCACTCCTTGACCCATCTGATCAAGATCTCATTGTACTCTTAGATAAACTCCTTCACCATCCCCTACACGACCAATTTGGTGTCATCTGCAAACTTATTAACCATACCTCTTATATTCACATCTAGATCATTTATATGAATGACAAACAACAGTGGACCCAACACCAAGCCTTGTAGCACACTGCTGGTCAATGGCCTCCAGCCCAAAAAGCAACCCTCCATCACCATCCTCCATCTCCCACCAGGGAGAGGGCTGTTTCAGTGACAAGTGAAATAGTCTGTGGCAGAGGGCGCAAAGACAATGAATTCAGCCTTATGAACATAATTTCCCAATGGCCTTTAGAATTTTACACTGGAGGAAATTCTACTCCTCTACTAATGCATTTCAGAAAAGCAGTCTGACAATTTATAGACATTCAGGGGTCAAAACAAATGGTGGTGGTGGTGGTCCGGGAGAGCTGTGTGCAGTCATTATACTTTTGGATGTTGTCTGCAGTAGACCGTCTATAGATGAGAAATAAAGGGGAGTCAAAGAACACTTGAGGGACACCAAGATTAATGATGCAGAAGTGGGATGGGAAGCCACTGAAGGTTTTCTGGTGACAATTATATTAAAGACAGAACGAGGTGAGTGCAGTCCTACGTAGATGGACAACAACTTTTGAGGAGGATGGTGGGGTCAATCATAGCAAAGACTCCAGACACATAGGGAAGGACAAGGATGGATGCTTTACCTTTGTTAGATAGTTTATAATTTATACGTCTTATAAAGAGTTGTTTTGAAACTGCAGTAGGGGTGCTAACATAGTTAGATGTTTTTAAATATGGATTTAACTGCGCCATAATTAAAAAGAATTTTCAATTCAATCAACAGATATGGTGTCTTATAGTGTCTTCTTCTTTTAATGTGGTCATGGGATGAGGGCCTTGTAGGCTATCCCAGCATTTCTTGCCCAGCCTTATTTGCCCTGGAGAAGGTGAAGATGTTCTGCTTTTTTTGCAATGCTGTAGTCCTTGGGTATTTGGACATTCAGAACTGTGCAAAGAAGGAAGTTCCAAAATTTTGACCCAGTGACAGTAAAGGTACAGTGATATTTACATCAAGATGGTGAGTGGCTTGGAGAGCAATTTGCAGATCGTGAGGTTCCCATGCATCTGCTGATTTGTCCTAGGTGGCAGAATCATGGATTTTATAGATGCTGCTAAAGGAGCCTGGATGAGTTACTGCACTGCATCTTGTAGTTGGTACACACTGCTCCCACTACGCAGTGGTGAAGGAGCTGAAGGTGGTACATGGGTGCCAATCAAGCAGGTTGCTTTGTGGATGGTGACAAGCTCTTTGAGTGTTGCTGGAGCAGCACTCATCCAGATAATTGGAGAATATCCCATCACAGTTCTGACTTGAGCCTTGACAATAGTGTACAAATATCAAGGAGACTGGAGGCGAGACACTTGTTGCAAAATTCCCAGACTCTGACCTGCTCTTGTAGCTATGTTATTTATTATTACTCCCCATGTGCCGAGATGGGTGCAGCTCCAACAACACTTAAGGAGCTTGACAACATCCAGAACAAAATAGCTCACTTGACTGGTACCACATCCACGAGCACCCATACCCTCCATCACCGTCGCTCAATAACAGCAGTGTATACCATCCACAAGATGGACTGCAGATAATCATCAAGGCTCCTGAGACAACTTCCAAATCTATGATAATTTCCATCAAGAAGGACAAGAGTAGCAGATATATTGGAACACCACCCCCTGCAAGTTCCCCTCAAAGCCACTCACCATTCTCACTTGGAAATGTATCACCATCTGCTCAGTGTCGCTGGGTCAAAATCCTGGAACTCTCTCCTTAACAGCATTGAGTCTACCTACAGCACATGGACTGCAGGGTTCAAGAAGACAGCCCACCGAGGGATGGGCAATAAATTCTGACCCAGCCAGTGACACCTCATGATTGAATTTGAAGAAAAGGGCTTGTCGGTTCAGATTCTGGGTCAGTGGCAACCTCCAGGATGTGGATAGTTGTTGGATGTGGGGGGGGAAGGCGATTCAGTGATTATAATGTAATTAAGTGGCTTGGGATGATGGTTACACTGCTAAATGCTTAAAACATAGTACAGCACAGTGCAGGCCCTTCGGCCCACGATGTTGTGCCAACCTATTATCCTACTCTACGATCAAACTACCCTGCATACCCTACATTTTACTATCATCCATGTGCCTATCCAAGAGTCGCTTAAATGTCCCTAATGTATATACCGTCTGGCCCAGGGGACTTATCTATCCTCATGTTTTTCAAAATTTCTAGCACATCCTCCTTCGTAACATCAACCAGTTCGAGCATGTCAGCCTGTTTCACACTGTCCTCACGAACGTCAAGTTCCCTCTCACTGGTGAAAACTTAGGCAAAGTATTCATTAAGGACCACCCCACCTCCTCTGACGAGAATTGGATTCCAGCTTCAATTTATATAAAACTGGCGTGATACAACACGCTTGTGTGGCACATACGTTAGTTTTGCCAATTATTAGCCTAATTCTGAAAGCTGCCCAGGTCTTGTTGAAACTGACAGAATACCGAGGCCTGAATAGAGTGCATGTGGAGAACATGCTTCCATGAGTAAGAATGACAAGGATCTCAGGGCACAGCCTCAGAGTGGTTAATCTGTGGAACTCATTGCTGCAGAAAGCTGTGAAGGTCAATTCATTGAATGTATTTAAAACAGAGATAGTTAGGTTCTTCATTAGTAAGGGAATCAAGGATTATGGGGAGCAGGCAGGAGAATGGGGTTGAGAAACATATCAGCCATGATCAAATGGCAGAGCAGTTACAATGGGCTGAATGGCCTAATTCTGCTTTTACATCCTATGGTCTTACGGACACAGACTGCTTCAGTACTTCAATCATTGCACAATCGCTGTACAATCATCAGCGAATATCCCGTTTTCTGTCATTGCGATGGAGAATCAATGAAGTTTTTTATCCAGTATAATCACAATTATAAAGCAGGAAATGTAGGAAACAATTGCATGTGAAAATCACCAGTTTTTGTGATGTTACTGAAGGATGCATATTGCCCAGGACTCCAGGGAGACTTCCCTTGCTCCTCTTCAACATAGCACCAAGGGATCGTTGATATTCACCTTAAAAGAAGACCGTGCAGTACACCCTTGGTCCTGCACTGAAACGTCTGTCCTCAACTCTCCAAACGTCTACAACCCAACATCCTTAATGCTTTTCGGGGACTCTGTAGACTCTCAGTTCACCTACTGCTAACACAGACTTCTGTTATTGCTTTCAAATTACTCTTTACTCCAAGTATAGAAATCTGGGTCATGTTTAATCTCTAACTAACAAACTACCCTGGTTTGCTGTCCGTCAAGCTTAAGAACAGGTTACATGCTCCCTTCATTTGACATTAAATTGGAGATACTGTCTAAAAACATAACAATCTTATAAATTTCATTGTAACACGAGGGAAAACATAAGACTGAGAGCATACACAAATGGAAAAATACAGAAGATGCAAGACAAAGTAAAAGAAAGATGGCCAAAGAAACAGAAAGCCATCGGGTCCTGGAGGAAAGCACGTTCTTGCAAACAGAAATTTACAGGTTTCAAGAGCATCAACAGCAAGCATAGTATAGAATATACATGCACCAAATACGTTTGAGTTGTGGCATGAGTAAATAGAAAAGACTTTTCAAAGTTTTGAAACTCGAGGAAAGCATGGATGTTACTAGCTAAGCATTTCACAAGAAGTTATTTGCTATTTAGAAACAGACTCTCTAGATTGGAGCACGATACATTTTTAGGATATGCAAATTAACAAAAGTTAATTGCTGAAAAAAGACATTTTGTTTTTCATCTTGCACTCATCAGCACAATTTACAAGAAATACCAATATAGAGGGAAAGTAACACTTGTAAGGGAGGAAAGTGGTGATTGATTGCAGGTGGACTCTGATTGGTAGAGATAGTGTCATGGAAATGTACTAGTTAGATGATGATTGACAGTTAATACCAAGCTTTGTTTAAATTTTAAACCAGCAGGATGACTGATCAATCAAGGCATTGCCCTGACAAATTAACCAGAGAATGGCTTTCACCTATAAAGTTAAGGTAAGGTACAGCCACCATAGTCTTACTAGACCAGAGGGTCATTAAGCCTCAGGTGAAGGGAGATGTTCAGGAGAGCCCAACTGACAATCTGAAATTGCCAGTGTAATTCTTCAATCACACCATTATTCAGCAAATGCTTTCGAATCACATAATTATATCTAATGGGGGACACTTTTGACTTTTTCAGCACGAGCTAATTCAATCTAGTTGTTACAAACGAGTGAACGAGGAGCAGGGAGTAAGCCACTCAGACCTTCATGCCTACCTCACTATTCAATAAGATCATAGCTTTTATGATTTTAACCTCAACTCCACATTCCTGCTTACTCCAGATAATCTTCTACCCCATTGCTTTCAGGAATCTATCTTCCTGTGCCTTCAAAATAGTCAAAGATTCCATGTCCATTAATTTGGAAGAAGAGAATTAAAAAGACAACACTCAGAAAATTCTCCTTACCTTTGTTTTAGATTGCCGATCCCTTACTTTTAAATAAGGATCCCTAGTTCTAGATTCTTTCAGAAGTGGAAATGTCTGTTCTACATCCAACCTGTCAAATTCCCTCAGAATTTTCTATATTTCAGTCAGGAACACTTCTGCTTTGAAACTTCAAAGGACACAAGCCTCGCTTGTGCGACCTTTTCTCAAAGATAACCCAAGTATTACTCTTGTAAACCTTCTCTCAACTGCCTCCAATTTACATCCTAAATAGGGAAACCAATACATTACACAATTTACCCCATTTTGGTCTCACCAGTGTCCTGAATGACCAAAGCACAAGATCACAGTCTATAAAATGCAAGAGTAGAAGCAGACTATTCAGCTGAGTCTGCTCTGTCAAGCGTAACCTCTGTATTTTTGGCATTCAATTCTTCTTGCAATAACTCATCACATTCTATTTGCTTTCCAAATTAATTTCAGGTCTGCATTCTCTCACTACTTAGATTATATGTTTTATTTTTCATTCTTCCTCCAGAAAGTACAACTTTACAATTTCACACATTATACTCCATTTGCCAGATCTTTGCCCCTTTACTGAACCTATTTATCATCCTTATGGCTTCCTTGTCTCCTCTTCACAACTTACTTTCCCACCTAGATTTGTATCAGCAGCAAATGTGGCAACCATATCTCAGTGCCTTCACCCAAATCATTTATATAAATTACAAAGAGATGAGGCCCCAGCAATGGTCCCTGTGACACAGCTCTCCTTGCATCTTGTCAATCAGAAAATGAGGCAAGAGGTAGAAGGCTAAGGGGAGAGTTGAGGAGAAATGTTTTCTCTCAGATGGTGCTAGGAGTCTGGAATTCACTGCCTGAAAAGTTGCTAAGTCAGAAACTCTTATAACATTTGAGAACTAATTAGATATTCACTTGTATTGCCATAGCCCCCAGCATAATGGGCCGAATGTTAGAATACGGAAATAATGCAATGAGATCTTTGTTGACCTACTTGGGCACAATGCATTCAATGGTCACCTTCTGCACTGTAGACGTCAGAGTCTAAAAGGGAATTTTCAAAGCAAGGTGAATGGTAGCCATACAGCTGTTATTGGAGACTTTCTGGTACTTCTACATAGGAGTGGAAGACACAAAGATTTTTGCTGCTTTCTCTTTGCAGGCTAGAAGGTTTCTGCTACACTGACTCCACACAAGCCATGGTTACCTGGTCAGGAGCCAATCAAAATGTTGTTGTCCAGCAGTTGTCTCCTTGGTTCAGAACCTGTTAGCTCTATTCTATCTGCTTTTGCTCTCACTGTTCCAGGAAAAAGTTAACACTGTGTAAACTCATGATGTGCTCCAATAAACACGGTTTTAAAAACTGCAGCCATCTCTTTGCACAGTCTCCTTGGTTTAAGGCAGTACTTTTTTAGTCCAGTCTCATTATAAATTCTGCAAATTCATAAGTGGGTCTAAGGCCATCGCCTAAGGTTCTGAAAAACACCCAGTCTACTTCAGAGTAATACAAAATAAGACAAAGACCTGTAGATGACAGAGATCTAAAACAAAAACAAAGTGCTGGAGAAAATCAGCATGTCTCGTGGCCTCTGTGGAGAAAAAAAGTTAACATTTTGAGTTTAGTGACCTTCCATTAGAAGGCCTACTTCAGATTATTCTGGAAGTGCAAGACATTTTAAAAACTTAAGCAACAAGTGAACTGGCCATTTCCTGCTGATACTAGGCAGTACTGGCACAGGTAGTGATGGTCATTAACAGGATGCTACCATCAAGCCAAAAATATGTTCTATCACACAAATGAAGGCAATTAGTTTCATTGCCAATGGAATGCTAGGCTAGAGATCTAAAAGACTGGTGGATTCTATCAAATTGCATATCTGTAACAGGCAACGAACTCACTATGCCTAGCGTGCCTGTAAAACTTAAAACACTGCTCAATATTTGAAGTGATTCCATGATGAAACAACATTTGCTAAATAATTTTGTGTGTGCAAAAAATTATACAAAAATCTATTTAGGATTGCGATTCAGGCTCAGTGTGTGAATGAATATTACACGTGAATGAATATATTTAGCTTCTAGTACAAGCAGACAGAAAAAACATGTATACACATTGCACCGGTTCCAACTCCGCAAAACAGGTGATGACAATTCTGATTCATTTCTCAGGCTAACACCTTGACCAGAGTTAACCTGCATGGATTAAATTTAAACAAAGCTTGGCAGTTAATTGTCAGGCATCATTTAACTAATCTATTCTCTATGGCAATGCCTCTAACTAGAATCTATCTAGCAATCACTCAGCACTCTCCTCTCAGTGTATACATGTTTTTTTCCAGTAATACTGTACTTAAGTTCTTATATGACCCATTTGAAATCAAAGAAAACAAATTCTGTTAACCTCATACAGCTTCATACAAAGACAATGACACAGTGTGACGAAATATAAAAACTTTGAATACTGTAGCAAATAAGGATTCAACCTGCATGCAAATCAAAGTGAGGAAATAAACACACGCAATACAGTATGGTAAGTCCAATTTATTAATCCTTGCAATTACTCACATACATAACATCCCAAATCATCAGTAAAGTATGCATGTACTTTCAAAAAAAATTACTCATTCTATTTTTAAATCTTACCTCATTAAATGATGCTAGGTTGAGTTTTTTGGCGATAAATTTCTTCAGGTGTAGAACAGTAGCCTGCGCTGAACAGCGAATCCACTTTCTCTTCAACCCACGTAACTTACTGCTATTGCATTCCAAACAGATGCTTACCTTAAGGATAAAGCAGACACATAATACAGTATATGTTACATTAATAAACATTCGCTGCAATGTCAAAGGATATTCAATAGCACTGTTATTAAGGCAACAACAATGTAGAGATTAGAACCAACTCCCAAAACTGAACATAATTTATCTGTAGGAAATGTCAAAGGTATCACTTTAGAAAGGAGGAGACACACCAAGTAATCACAGGCCAGTCATCCAGATTAAGTGAAATCAACAGGATACTATGTTATTTTGCCAAATCAGTTTAGGTCAAATTCCCAAACATAAAGAAGATGTCTAATGCTGAGAGAATATTTTACTTGCACCCTACCAGCCCAAGCCTAAATGATGTCCACAACTTGCTATTACGGTAATAGACTGCTCCACTAACTGAGGAATTGGAAATATAACTGATATTTGTCAAAACATCAACAAACATCCGCTTCTCTGACTTCATGCTGGAGGACAACACATTTGGAGCAATCGAAGATGGCTGTGCCAAGGACATGCACTGGGGAACACGTAGATTGACGACCAAATAAACACAACCAAATTTTGTTTTTGTGAGGTATAATTCCAACCAGTGGAGCATTTTCCTTCAACTTCTAATAACTTGAATTTCACTTGGACTCCCTGACACCACATTCAGTCAAATGCTACTTTGATGACAAGGGCACTCACCGTTACCTCGTTTCCAGAATTCAGCTCTTTTGTCGGTCTAGACTAAGGTTGTAAAAAGGGAGTACTGCAATGAGCCAAGCGGTTCTGGCAAGGGTTCTATGAGCAGGTTTTTGGTAAGTGCTTGATAGCGCCATTGGCAATATTCTTGACTTGCGCACTCACACTAACAGCAGTGCTGAAATAGAATGATTACAGCCCAGGAGGAAGCCATTCAGTCCTTTCTGTCTTCACTGGTTCTGCAAGCACAGAACCTAGTCCCACAACGCCTGACCTTTCCCTGTCATCCTGGATGTTTTTACCCTTCACTAAAGTTATCTAATTTCTTTTTTAAGGTCACGATTAAATCAACCTCCATCACTTTCAGACAATGTATTTTGAATCCCAACTACTTGCTATGCAAAGCCATTTCATGTCACTTCTTTTTGGTCATTCGCCTTAAAACTCTGCCTCTTGTTCTGAAAACAATCCTATCCAGACACTCATGATTCTTTGTCAAATCTCCTCTCACTCTTCACTTCTCTAAGCAGAGCACTCCCAAGCTTCTCCAAGCAATCCACAAAATGCAAGTCTCATCGCTAGAACTACTGTCACAAATCTCTTTTGCAGCCTCTCTAAAGTTTTCACTTATTTCCTGAAACATGGTGCCCTGAATTCAACAATACTCCAGTTGAGGCAAAACCAGTGTTTTATTAAAGGTCCAACATAATTTTCTTGCTTTGGTACACTGCACTTCTAAATCCCCATTAACCTTAGTAAAAGGTTTCTCAACCTAACCTTTGTCAGTTCATGATTAGTGCATATACAGGTACTTCTGCTATAATATGTAAATCATTAACATTAATTGGCTGTAACGTGATTGATGAATAGTGGATGCTGTTCTATCTGCTTACATTGGAGTCTTCAGAAGGCAAGCAAGATACAATCCCATTTGTCTGTGATGTTACAGATCGTGGAGCCTGCTTAAGAAAAATGGCCAGTTACATCTAATTTACTTCTTTTTTCCCCTTTTGATTTATTATCTGTGTCTGTCTTCGTGAGAGTGGAGGGATAGAATTAAAGAAGATTTGGTTTAAATCATAGATATCAATTGGATTACCTTGTGCCTTAATTTTGGCTCTACTAAAGCTATGGTATTCACAATAAATAGTTAAATCTTTAGTTTAAGTTATTAATCTGGTATCGGATAATCATAAAGTCTAGTTAGGAGCCAAGGTGTTAATTTTGAGAGTTTTTGAAGGTTTTAATTTTTCTGTGCTGAGAGTACAGAGATAGGGAGGCTGATTTGATTTGATTTGATTTGATTGTCGTAACAAAATATTCATGGTCAAGGTTAGCATTCAGTTATCTTACGCCAGTTGAAGCATGATAATGTGCAGAGTAAAGCTTCCCATATTCTTTCCAGCAACAAGAATAAGCTCATCTTGGACCACTAACATCTCTCCCCTTCTAAATATCAAACATTCCTAGCCTCGTTATCACAAAACTAGTAAAATTGCACTGGTGCAGTCCCACGCTCACTTAATTTATCTGAACAACAAATACTTCCATGGAATTTACCCAAACTCCACATCAGAACCTATGCCTGATGCTTTCCAGTTATGAAGGGAAATACTTTTCAATTAAGTTGCACCAATTTTTTGTGAAATTAGAATATGCCAAAAGGCATTGTTGTTTGGATGGGGTTGTCTTTCGACTAAAAATTGAAAGCAAGGAAGGAGTGATATGACCTGTTGGAATAGGAAACCAATCCTCTTTTTTATTGATTGATTGATTTATTGTCATGTGTACCGAAGTACAGAGAAAAGCTTTGTTTACTAGCAGTACAGGCAGATCACTGTAAGCAAGGATTTACAGACCAAAAAGACTTAGACACATACAGGTTACATCGCACAGGGCGTGCGCTAGGTGAGATCAATGCTAGCAAGATCAGCATCATTTGAGGTTAGAGAGTCCATTCATCAATCTAACAATGGCTGTAAAGAAACTGTTCCTAAACCTGCTCATGCCTGTTCAGGCTTCTGTATCTTTTGCCTGACAGAAAAGGTTGTAGGAGGTCATTACCGGGCTGCAATGGGTCTTTGATGATGTTGACAGCCTTTCCGAATCAATGAGCCGTGGAAATGGAGTCCATGGATGGAAGGTTGGCTTCCGTAACATTCTGGGCTGTGCACACCACCTTCTGTAGTTTCTTACAGACCTGAGCATGACAGTTGCCACATGAGGCCATTATGCACCCCGACAGTATGCTTTCGGTGGTGCATCTGTAGAAGTTGGTGAGGGACCTTATGGACATAGCAAATTTCCTGCGCAGCCTGAGGAATAATAGGCATTGTGCCTTCTTGACTGTTGCATCTACGTGGGAAGTCCAGGACAACTCCGGTTATCATCACTCCGAGGGACTTGATGCTCTCCACCCTCTCAACCTCAGTTCCATTGATGTAGATGGGGGTGTATTCTCCTCCTTTCTTTCCGAGCTCAATGATCAGTTCTTTAGTTTTGCTGACATCAAGAGAGAGGTTGTTCTCATTGCACCACGACACCAAGCCCTCTACCTCCCTTCTGTATTTTGACCCGTTGTTGTTAGATATCTGTCCCACTTTGGTGGTGTCGTCAGCAAACTTGTAGATGTCGTTTGGAATTTGGCAACACCGTTGTGGGTGTACAGGGAGTACAGATGGGGGCTGAGCGCACATCCTGGGGGACTCCAGTCTGGAGTGTTATTGTGGAGGTGGCACAGTTACCTACCCTCACTGATTGCGATCTGTGGGGCAGAAAGCTGAGGATCTAGTTGCAGAGGGCAGAGCTGAAATCAAGGTCACGGAGTTTTGAGATCAGTCTGGAGGGGGTAATGGTGTTGAAGGCAAAGCTGCAGTCAATGAGCAGGAGTCTGATGTAGGTGTCTTTGTTGTCCAGATGTTCCAGGGATGAGTGCAGGGCTAGGGATATGGCATCCACTATGGATCTGTTATGTCGGTTGGCAAATTGTAGGAGATCGAGGCAGGTTGGGAGACTGCAGGTGATGTGAGCCATGACCAGCCTCTCGCAGCATTTCATGATAATTGAGGTTAGAGCCACTGGGCGGTAGTCATTAAGGCACAATAACTTGTGTTTTCTGAGGTACAGGAATGATGGTGGTCTTTTTGAAGCAGGTGGGGACTTTGGCTCGTAGGAAGGAGAGGATTAAGATGTTGGTGAATAACTCCACCAGTTGGTCTACACGGGATCTGGGTGCTCGGCTGGGGACATATCCAGGCCTGTCGCTTTCATTGGGCTGACTCCCACGGACACTGATCGGATGTCTGCAGCAGTGAAGGAGGGAAATTGTGTGCTAGGGGCTGTCGGGGCAGGCATCATCACACCACTGGCATTTTGCTCAAACCCAGCATAGAAAGCTTTGAGTGCGTCAGGGAGGGATATTTTTAGATCAGTTGATTTCAAATTTGAATAAACTCAATATATATTTGTAAGTAATGTAAGATAGTCGAGTGAAAATAGTGACGGTTTCATAAAAAACTTAAGGTAAAATCCAAATTTTTTTCTAAAGCATATAATTACATATTGTGAATGAAGAGCTCATGGATAAATGTGTATATTTGTACATGTTACTTATTTTCTAAATACACATTCCATTTAGTTGTCAATTTAGAGGCAATTAGGACTTTTTTTCAAAATTTAATCATCAGGTTGATACAATTTGCAAAAGTAACAAATCTTGTACTTGAAGTCTTGAGATGATAAAACATTTTAACTTTTCCATAAGCCAGATTTTCAGTAAACATCTCGAATAATACCATTGTTGAGAAACAGTAATGTCCACTTATTCCTGAATATATGCCAGTGCAGAATACTGAAATTGATACACCCACAACGTAGTTATGGCGAAAAACACCTACAGTTTTGAAAACTTACATAATTGAAATGCATTGTTCCAGTTTGAAAAATTGTCTCCAGAGAATTAAATAAAATGTAGGAGGAATATTCAGTAGCAGAATCGCAGGAATAGAAGCTTGAGCACAGTTACACCCCGAGACCGTGATCAAACAGCAGAATGGGCACTAAGACAGGGATCTTCCTTTAATGGTAATGGAAAATGGCGAGTAGTTTTATCAGGCAGCTCCAAAGTTAGCAACATGTCAATCATGGCAGGAAAAAGCAGCTGAGTGCAATATATATGGAGATGAGGGGGAGTTATGATAAGACCCTAACTGCACTACCAATGATATGTGCACCATAACTAGTAATCAGAGAGCCAGGCCATTCTGGGTCTGTTGTGGCACTGTTAATGAAGGGAATATCACTTTCCAGACAAATTTAACAATACCCTAATTACAGTCACCTCCTATTCATTGGCAAAGTGATGAATGCAGTAACTAATAGCGGTGGAGGAAACCAATTTACCAATAAACTGCTTGACAATGCTCCACTCCAACCTTAACATGACATCCTCAACTGTCACAACAGGCAACAAGCACAGCCTTTGAGACTCAAGTTCTTGGCTGCAAACAACAGTATCAATTCTTCCATATAAACAGAAAATATTGAAATGTCAAGTATGCCATGCAGCATCCGCATTGTAAGAAACAGATGGAATAACTTCAATTTGGTGATTTTCCATACTACAGTTTCCAGTAAGTTGTCTAATAGCTTCAATTGAAGATTCTCCTCCACTGTAGTTTTCAGGATCCTCAAATTCAGACTATGTCCTCTACAATTACCCTTACCATATCCCCCACCTTCCAGAACCACATTAGGGGCTCCTTTGGCCCTCACCTTCCACCCTAGATCCTTCACATTTGTTATCCTCCTTGTTATTTCTCCTACATAATGTCATTGACCCAACATCAACTTATTGAAGCAAACAATTTGAGGGATGAATTATGGATCCAATCTCAATTAAAACTTTCTGAATTTTCTGAACAATTTTCTGAAGAAGGGTCTAGGCCCAAAGCATCAGCTTTCCTGCTCCTCTGATGCTGCTTGGCCTGCTGTGTTCATCCAGGTCTACACCTTGTTATCTCAATTAAAACGCTGATGGTTTAAGAGGAACCAGTTCATTTTATTCATTCATGGGATGTGGGTGTCACCAACTGGGCCAGCATTTATTGCCCATCACCAAGTACCATGCAGAAGGTGATGGTTAGTTGCCTTTAGGAACTGCTGCATTCCATGTAGAGAGTATTTTCAGAAGGTGTTCCAAGATTTTGCCTTGACGACACTGAAGGAATGGTGATATAGTTCAAGCCAGGATGGTATGCTGCTTTTTTTCAGTAACAAAAACAAAGTTGCTGGAAAAGCTCAGCGGGTCTGGCAGCATCCGTGAAGGAGAAAACAGAGAGTTAGCGTTTCAGGTCTGGTGAGCCTTCCTCAGAACTGGCCTTCCTCCAGTTCTGAGAAAGAGTCACCGGACCCGAAACATTAAC
>NC_063332.1:177641453-177680522 GCF_021869965.1 Rhincodon typus
TTCAATTTCTGAAGAAGGGTCTAGGCCCGAAACGTCAGCCTTCCTGTTCCTCTGATGCTGCTTGGCCTGCTGTGTTCATCCAGCTCCACAACTTATTATCTATGATTAGGTGGCTCATGGTTAGTTTGAAAACAAATGCAACCAGCACCCTTGTGACTATAAGAACCACTCAGGGGCTGGAGACGCTGCTGTGAGTAAATCACCTCCAAAGATTGTCCACTTTCTACAAGACACAAGAAAGGAGTACAATGGGATATTCCCCACTTTGCTGGATGACAGGAACTCCAGCAATCATCAAGAAGTTTAATACAATCAAGATCCAAGTAGCTGACTTCATTGACACCCCATCTACTACTTTAAATATTAACTCCCTCCAATGCCAACACACAATGGCGGCAGTGTGTACCATCTACCAGATGTACAGAAATAACTCAGCAAAGCTCCTTCAACAGCACCTTCGAAACTCATAACCACTACCATTTTTAGGCACAAGAGGAGCAGATAGTTCCCTTCCAAGTCATTCACAATCCTGACTTTGAACTGTATCATCATTCCTTTGCTGTGACCAGGTCAAAATCCTGGAACTCGCTTCTAAACAACAGAGTTACCAAGAGCAAATGGATTGCAGAAGTTCAAGCACCACCTTCTTGAACACAATTAAAATGGGCAAGCAATGCTGGCTGGCACCTTTTGGACTGGCATGATTTTGCATGATGCCAGGTACATAGGCTGTGTGTTCTGAATGGCTGACTGAACCAAATAGCATGTCCCTTGAGTAAAACAGAAATTTCTGGAGAAACTCAGCAGGTCTGGCAACACCTGGGGACAGAAAGCATAGCTAACGTTTTCAAACCAGAGGCTCTTCATCAGAATTTAAGAGTTGCTCATAATAGGCATTGTGCAGAGAGTACTCAATTAACTTGTGCTTGCCAAGGTAATACCTACTGTTAGATGTGATTCTGTAATTGGTCAGCACTTGCTGAACAATTCCCAGTGCACTAATGACTACACTGATAACCAATTTAAGACAGTCAAGTCATACTGTGGTCCATACTATGTCTTGCTGAAAGTGGCATACACCGATACACAGGAATCAACAAAATCAATGAGTTGGGACAAAAACTCTCAATATGCTCAGGATAAAAACCTCCAATATAATGATCTAAAATTCCCAAGGCACTGGAAGAAATATTTAACATCCATAAAGCAAGTATTTTTCAGGCACGGAATGCCAAACTTTCTCAGTTTGAGGTATGTACGATGCAGGATTTTGAACAATACATGATAGAAAGTAACAGTACATTAAACAGTACGCAATGTGTAACTGGACATGGTACCCCATAACGCTAGAGGGAGAATTGTGCTTCCTGAGTCACAAGAAAAGTCTGTTTTACAAGTTTCCCTCTTATTGAAAATAAATTTTGTTCAGAGGTATGCTTTGTACAAAGTAAGCATGCAGGTATAGCAAGCAATTAATACAGCAAACTGCAGGTTGGCCTTTTCTGCATGCATTTTTGGAGTTCATATTTAAATCAGGTTATACTTTCAATGGAGGCGGTACAGCAAAAGTTCAATGGATCAGTCCATGGGATAAAAGGTTCACCCTATGAAGAGAGCCTGAAAAACTGGACCTGTAGTCTGTGGAGTTTAGAATAATGAAAATGATCTCATTACAGTATGATTTTTCAATATGCAGGATTTTGAAGGGGATTGATAAGGAAACATGGATCGTTTGTTTGCCTGGCTGAGAAATCTAGAACATGATGGTACAGTCTCAGGATAGGGGACTAACCATCAAAGGTTGAGATGAGGAGAAATTGGTTCATTTGAAGGGTTGAGAATCTTTGGAATTCTCCAGCCCAGACAGTTGCAGGTGCTCCGTTACTGAATATATTCAAGGGTGAGGCATACACATTTTTGGTTTCTACAAGGGAATCAAGGATATGGGCAGCAGACGTATGGAATGGAGTGAAGGCAGCAAATCCATCATGACGGCACTGAATCCCAAAGTATACTCGATGACTGAATGGCCTGCTTCCGCTGATTAGCTGTGGGACTGACGTATGAGGAGAGATTGACAAGGTTAGGATTGTTTTCACTGGAGTTCAGACAAACTGGGGAGGTGGGGAGGGGGGGGTGGTGGCAAGGGGATCTCAAAGACTTAAAAAATTCTAACAGGACTCGACAGGGTGGATGCTCCTGATGGTGGCTGTGTCCAGGAGCAGTCACAGTCACAGTGTGAGGATTCAGGGTAGACCATTTAGGATGGAGATAAGGAGACATTTCTTCACTCAAAGAGTGGTGAGCCTGTGGAATTCATTACCGCAAGTAGTAGTTGATGCCAAAACAGTGAATGTATTCAAGACGCAGCTAGATATAGCACTTGGTGCAAATGAGATCAAAGGTTATGGGGAGAAAGCAGGATTAGGCTATGGAGTTGAACGATCAGCCATGATTGAGATGAATGGTGGAGCAGGCTTGAAAGGCTAAATGGCCTCTTCTTTTCTTCTTTGTTTCTATGTCTTATGGAGGTCATAAGCTCCTCATCATAAATATTGAAATCATCCAATTAGTTAAGTCTGTCAATTCCTTCACTTCCCTGAGAACACAGGGCCAAACATTCTTTCAAGTTCCCCTTACCCTAGGCTCTGAATTTGCATCATTTTCTAGTTTCACTTCCACGTAAAGTCATGTGCTCTACAACTTATCTTGCCCACATAATCTACCTTCTGCTCCCTTGACATGATTGCCATGAAATTACCACCCAATTTGCCTTCTTGGCTCACGGGCTGGTAATGTTACTTAATACCTGAGGAAAAGGTATATCTCACTCATTCAAACCTCTCACTATAACCCTGCTCCTCAAAAAATCAGATGCTTCACCCCACATTCCTTGCAAAACCACTCCCTCATCTCCAACCTCCTTTTCTTCTCAAGTCTTTGAGCACCCTGAGACCTCTTAAAATCACATCAATCCTTCATGAAAGTCCATGTTTGAATCTCTCCAATTAAGTTGCAACCTGCCATAGGTTCATTTTAGGACCATATCTACTGAAGTCACAGTCGGCATCCCACGTGATCAAAATCGGTGAACTTTCCCTCATCTCGCTTCTCAACCTGACTGCAGCCTTTGACACAGGTCATCGTACCATTCTCTTCTAATGTCAAGCAGTTGGATGGGACTGCACCCACCTGATTCAATTATTACCAAATTAATTATAGTCACAGAATCACCCCAAAATGATTTTTTCCCCTGCTACATTAAGGACCAACTCTTGACACCTTCCCACTTACAGTCATCTTCAAATGCTGTCATCCATAGAAAATCTCTTAACAGATCTCCATTTCATCCTCCTCACTCTTCAATTCTCAACTGCCTCTAAACTACTTGTCCAATGTCTCTCATCAGGAGGATTTGGCATCAGAACTGTATCGTCACTCGACTAGTAAACCAGAGGTCCAGGCTAATGCCCCACAGACATGGGCTCAAAACCCAACACCTGGTGGAATTTAGTTTCAATCCTTAAATCAGAAGCTCCTTAAACAATCATAGCACCAAGGCTGAACATGAGCATTTCTGGTCAGAAAGATCACAAGTTTGACGCCTGCTTTGTGCTGCAGCAAACTGGGTATCAGTTGAAGCATAATAAAAGCTTTCAGTGTGGTTGCGTGGCAAGACTAATGGGGACAGACAGCTAGACTACTGTGATGCTCGTTAGGGTGCATATTGATGGCAGCAGACAGTGGTATCCTTTTAGACAGCGGTATCCTTTTAGACAGCAACATTTAGGCTCACTTGGAAATCAGTGATGAGATTGAACAGAGTCAGCATGGATTTATGAAAGGAAAATCATCTTTTGACAAAATCAGTGGAATTTTTTGAGGACTGACTAGTAGAGTTGATGAGGGAGAACAGTAGATGTGGTTTTCTTGACATTCAGTAAGGTCCCACAGAAAAGATTAGTGTGCAAAATTAAAAGGCATGGGATTGGGGTAATGTACTGATATAGATAGAGAACTATTGGCAAATAGGAAATAAAGAGTAGAAATAAACAGGTCATTTCTGAGTGGCAGCCAGTGACTGGTTTACACTGTTTACAGTGTCACTGATTACGGCTCTCAGCGCTTGGACCCCAGTTATTTACAATATACATTTGCAATTTAGGTAAAGGAACTATATGCTATATCTCTAAGATTGCAGACATCACAAAGCTGGGTGGGAAGCTGAAGCTGAGCTGTAAGGAGAGGCAGAAATGCTTCAACGTGATTTGGACAAGTTGAGTGAACAAGTAAATGCATGGCAGCAATATTATAATGTGAATAAATGGATAACTTAAGTAGCAAAAACAGTAAGGCAGATTATTGTTTGAATGGCGATAGATTGGGAAAGGGGAGGTGCGACAAATCAGAATCCCTACAGTGTGGAAACAGGCCCTTTAGCCCAACAAGTCCACACCGACCCTCACAGCATTCCACCCAGACACATTCCCCTATAACCCACCTAATCTACACATCCCTGAATACTATGGGCAATTTAGCATGGTCAATCCACCTAACCTGCACGTCTTTGGACTGTGGGAGGAAACCGGAGCATCCAGAGGAAACCCTCGCAAACACAGGGAGAACGTGCAAGCTGCGCACAGACAGTCGCCCGAGGGTGGAATCGAACCTGGGTCCCTGGTGCTGTGAGGCAGCAGTGCTAAACACTGAGCCACCATGCCACCCCTAACAAGTTCTGACTCTCCCTGTATGCCAGTCGCTTAAAGTAGCATACAGATGCAGCACATGAGGAAGGCAAAAGGTATGTTGGCCTTCACAGCGAGAGGATAGGAGTACAGGAGCACAGGAGCACAGGAGCAGGGACATCTTGCAATATTAACCATCTGACATACTTACATGTTTTATATTGTCTTGCACTGTTCCAACTTGCACATAAATCAACTAGTGAACGTACTCAGGAATGGAACCTGTTCATAACCCTGGACTGCTTGTATTCCTTTCTCACAGTTTCTCTATCATTTGTTTAAACAAGGCACTCAATCTTCAGGCCTGCTCTGCTATTCAGCAAGAACATGGCTGATCCAATTATTGCACATTCACATCTACCCCTGATAAACTATCAAACCTTATAGTTCCAGGGAAGGGGAAGTCATGGTATAGTGGTAATGTCACCAGAAAAGTAATCCAAGGTCCCAAGACTAATATTCTGGGGACACAGTTACAAATCCCATTACAGCAGATGGCAAAATTGGAATTCAATAGCATCTGGAATTACAAACAAGTCTAATGTCGATTGTCATAAGAACCTATTTGGTTTACAAATGCCCTCTAGGGAAGGAAATCTATCATCCTTACTTGGCCTGACCTGGCCTACATATGACTCCAAACATTCTGCAATGTCATTTAACTTAACTGCCTTCTGAATGGCCTGGCAAGCCATTCAGTTGCATCAAACTGCTACAAAGTCTAAAGAAACAAATTAAACCAGAAAGATCATCTAACATCAACTAATGACTAAAAATGCCAACGGCAAACAAACCCCTGGTGACCCTTCAAGAGCCTCCTTACCAACATCTGGGGGCTAGAGCCAAAAAATTGGGAGAGCTGTCCCACAGATTAGTCAAGCAACAGCCTGATATGTGGCCCGAGTGCCACCATTATCGTCCTTTAGAATGTTCTGTCCCACCAGCTACATAGACATACTAGAGTGTCAACACTGCGATATACAATAAATAAATGTTCTGGAAGCCCTCAACATTGACTCTGGACCATACGAAATCTCATAGTATCAGACTAAATATGGACGAGGAAGTTTTATCTTAAGCAATTTGGCAATAAATGGATCAGATCGAATATACAGAAGCCAGAACACACGCATAAGAAGGTTCAGGAACAGCTTCTTTCTGGCCATTTTCAAACTGTTGAGTGGACCCTAGCCTCAAATAATGTAACCTGCAATGTAACCTGTATGCCTCTAAGTCTTTGATCTGTACATCTTTTGCTTGCTGTGATCTGCCTGTACCACTTGTAAACAAAGCTTTTCACTGGATAGCAGTACACGTGACAATAAAATCAATCATAGTGAATCCTGCCAAACCCACTTGCAAATGGCAAAGAATTTAAAAGCTCAGTGGAGAAGGTGACTTCACAAATATCTCCACCATCCTCAACAAATGGGAAGCTCAACATGTTGAAGCACGTGCAACAATCTTCAGCTAGAATGGCTCAGTCTGCTTCAGAGGTCCCTAGCATCACTGCTGCCCCTTTTCAGCCAATTCGATGTACTTCACGTGACATAAAGAAACTGCTGGTGACACTGGGCATTGCAAAGACTATGGGCCCTGATGATATTGCAGCAATGGGACTGATGACTTGTGCTCCAGAGCAAGCTGAGCTCCTAACCAAGCTGTTTCAGTACAGCTACAACACTGGCAACTACCTGACAATGTGGAAAATTGCCCCCTTGCTGGTCCACAAGAAGCAGGACAAATCCAATCTGGCCAGTTATGTTCCCATCACTTTGCTCTCGATCATCAGTAAAGTGATGGAAGGGGTCATCCACAGTGCTATCAAGCAGCACTTGCTTAACAACAACCTGCTCACTGACACTCAGTTTGGGTTTTACAGGGCCATTTAGCTCTGGACCTCATTACAGCCTTGCTTCAAACATGCACAAAAGAGCTGAATTTTAGAGTTGCTGAAAGTGACTATGCTCAGCAACACAGTGGCATTTCACTGAGTTTGACATCAAGAAGCCCGAAAGAAAACTAGAGTCCATGAGAAAAACTCTCTGCTTCTTTGAGTCATACGCAGCACAAAGGAAGATGGTTGTGATTATTAAGGGTCAGTCATCTCAGCTCTAGGACATCTCTGCATGTGTTCCACAAAGTAGTGTCCTAGGCCCAGCCAATGATGTTTCACCCACCATAAGGTCAGAAATGGAGCTGTTCCCCAATGATTGCACAACGTTCAGCACCATTCATGATTCCTCAGAAACTGGAGCTGTACATTTATGTGCATACGAGATAACAGAGCTGGTGTAGGCATGATGGAGTGAATGGCCTCCTTCTGCACCATAATAATTCTGTGACTCACCAAAGACCCTTAGACAGTAACTTCCAAACCCGTAACCACTTCCATCTAGAAGGACAAGGGCAGCAGATACATGGGAACACCACACCCTGCAAGTTCCCCTCCAAGCCACTCATCATCCTGACTTGGAAATATATCGCTGTTCCTTCAGTGTCACTGGGTCAAAATCCTGGAATTCCCTCCCTAAGGGCATTGCGGGTTTACAGCACATGGGGTGCAGCAATTGGGGTGGGAATAAACGCTGGCCCAGCCTGCAATTTCAACCATCCCATGAATGAATCAGAAAAAGAATGTCCACATACAGTAAGGCCTGGACAATATCCAGGTTTGGCCTGATTAGTAGCAATTAACATCTGCACCACGCAAGTGCGAGGCAATGACACCTGTAACAAGAGATAATCTAACCATCGCTCCTTGATACAAAAACAAAGTGCTTGAGAAAGTCAGCAAGTCTGGCAGCATTTGCAGTGGGAGAAAAAGTTAACGCTTTGAGTCTGATCAGAGATTTCTTCACAACACATCACTCTCTGGTGTTCAATCACATTAATATCCTGTGGTTACAACTGATCAGGACGTGAACTGTACTGGCCGTAGGTAGTTTGGCTACAAGAGCAGATTGAAAGCTGGGAATTCGGGAGCAACTCCACTCCAGTCTCCCTAGTGTCTACCCATCAAAAAACAATTCAGGGATGTGATGGAATACTCTCCACTTCATCTGGCTGGGTACAGCTTCAACAACACCCAACCACAACACCATACAGAACAAAGCACCCCACTTGACTGGCACCCCACCCACCACCACCACCTATATGCACTCCTTTCACCACCAGTGCAGAACAATGCACTGCACAAACTCACAAAGACTCCTTCAATAGCACCTTTCGAACTCACAATGTCTGTAATCTAGAAGGACAAGGGCATGGGAACACTTTAAACTGCAAGTTCCTCATTAATTATACCACTATTCTTTTGCTGTCACTGGGTCAAAATCCTGAAACTCCCTCACCAACAGCACTGTTTACGTACTCCTGTCAAATAGACTTTAGTTCACTGCAGCAGCTCAGCACCATTTTCTCAAGGGAAATTACAGATGATCAATAAATGCAGAATGAATAGAAGAAATTCAATATCCTCTCTAATGTATTCATTTCAATGCCTTCTTTCTCTGCCTTGCTGACAGTTAGTTCTGTGTTCGTTTAGGTATTCTCCCCACCTTGCTGCTGTAAAGTTTCTGCCACTTTGTTATTTACTCTTCTTGCTCAGACATGGAATCTTAGAATCATAGAATCCCTATAGTGCGGAAGCTGACCATTTGGCCCATCAAATCCACATTGACCTTCCATAGAGCATCCCACACAGACCCACCCCCCTAACTTATTCCTGTAACCCTGCATTTTCCCATGGCTAATCTACCTAACCTGCATATCCCTGGATGTTATGGGCAATTTTGCATTGACAATCCATCCTGGCTGATCTCGTCTCAGCCTAAAATCCAATCTCCTGCCTGCTCTCTATAATTCTTCAACACATTACTACTTAAAAATTTGAGTCTCTTGACCTTAAATTGACTCAGCATCCACCACACTCTTGGGTAGTGAATTCGCCAGATCCACAACCCTTTGAGAAAAGTGTTTCCCCCTCTTCTATTTTATAGCTGCTACCTCTTAAACTATAACCTCTCATTCTTGATGGCACCACATCAGGAAACATACTTTCTACAACCACTTTGTCAATCCTCTTTAGCATCTTCTAAACCTCAATTAGATCTCTCATCCTTCTAAATTCGACAGTATAGACCTAAACTGCTCAACGTCTCTTCCTAAGACAAATCTCTCATCTCTGGAATCAATCTAGTGAAGCTCCTCTAAACTAGCTTCAATGCAACTATGTCCTTCTTCGAGTAAGGGGATCAAAACTGTGTGCAACACTCCAGGGGCAGTCTCACTCATGTCTTATACAGTTGCAGAAACATTTCTCTATTTTTATACTCTGTTCCTTTAGCAACAAACATCGGAATTCTATTTGCCTTCCTTACTGCCTGCTGTACCTCAATACTGGCTTTCTGCGATTCCTGCACAAGGACACCCATATCCCTCTGCATCGAAGCACTCCGAAGTTTCTCTCCATGTAAAAGTTGCCTTTCTATTCCTGCGACCAGATTGGATAACCGCACAGTTAGCCACATCAAACGTCATCTGCCAAATTTTGGTCCATTCACTTATCTGTCCAAATCCATTTATAAATTTCTTATTTTTTTATTGCCACTTACTTTCCCACCTACTTTAGTGCCACCCACAAAGTTGGCTCGAGTACTTTTTTTTGCTGCATCCCAGTCATTAATATAGGTTGTAAATAGTTAAGTCTGAGACTGAGCCCTGTAGCACCATGTTGGTTACATTTTGTCAACCAAGAAAACACCCATTTATCCTGATGTTTTGCTTTATCCCCTATCCAAACTAACAAGTTACCCTAATCCCTGTTTGATTTTTCTTAAAATTCATTCAAGGGATGAGGGCATCACTGGCTAGGGCTAGCAATTATTGCCCATTCCTAATTGCCCAGAGGGCAGTTCAGAGTCAACTAAATTGCTGTGGGTCTGGAGTCACATGTAGGCCAGACCAGGTGAGGATGGCAGATTTTTCTCACTTACAGAATATTAGGGAACTTCCAACAGTCACCAGTGTTTGCATGGTAGTCAGTTTTTGAACACCACTTTTTTATTTTAAATTGGAGTTCTTTGAAGATGTAACAAACAACATAGACAATGGAGATCCTGTAGATGTTGTATATCTGGATTCCATGAACACATTTGATACAGTGTCGCACAAAAGATTAATACACAAGATAATTTGGGGAGATGACAGCCGAGTGGTATTATCACTGGACTGTTAATCCAGAGATCCAGATAATGTTATGAGGACCCAGGTTCAAATTCCACCATGACAGATGGTGGAATTTGACTTGAATTAAAAGCCAATAATAACCATCAATCCCTTGTTGATTGTTGGAAAAACCCATCTCGTTCACTAATGTCCTTTCAGGAAGCAAACTGCCATCCTTATCTGATCTGACTCGGGACCCACAGCAATGTGGTTGACTCTTAATTGCCCCCATGGATAATAAATGCTGGCCTAACCAACAGCGGCCCAAATGAATAAGAAAATTACAGGTAACACGTGCTTATTAATCTATTCGTTATTTTGTATACCGTACATAGAGTTCTTGGTGCATAGTGGTAGTGTCTCTATCTCTGGACAAGGAGGCCTGGGTTCAAATCACAGCTGCTCCAGTGATGTGATATAACATCTCTGATCAAGTTGATCCGGGAACATGTATATATTGCACTCAAATTGGCCAACATTCTCATCTAAATAAATCTCAGACACCATTCCAATTCTCCTTTTATAAATTAGCTACGATACAGACCTCCAAATAAAGTCACCAGTAAAGCACCCTCATCTTTAGCAGCAAACAGATTGTAACCCATTCAACTTGCAAACTTGATGGTAAGAAACAATGACTTACATTTTCTTCAAGAAACATCAAATGGAAACTAAGCTCCAGAGTGAAAAACTTCAAACAGTTCTGTAATAGTTACACCATAAATGTCAATTGACATTACTCTCTGCAACTGGTACCGACAGTGTCTTCATTATAAAGCGCACGTTACTGTCTATACTGATGTAATGGTTCACCTATATAAGTCAACACTGACTTTTGCCCATAAAATCTAATTTTGGTCAATTTTCCATATATTTCACATTTAAACTGATCCTCCAACACATGGCCAAATAATCCTAACTCTTTTCGCTTGATAATCATCAGTTGCCTCTCTCCCAAGCTGATTATCTCTATCCTTCTGCTCATGGCTTTCTCTCCCATGCTGTCGCTGTGAACAGGAGCTCAGGAAAGGAGGCGGCAAGAGGAAGGAAGCAATTGATAGGTGTTGCAGCTGAGTAAGAAAGCAGCAAGTAAGCTGGAAAGAGTCTTCAAGCACGACAGGCTGCTGCAAAGTGGCGCCAATCAGGACATACTCACTCTCCTTGCCCCAGGGCAAGGCAGAATTAAAATCATAGTCTCAAAGTGCACTGCTCTACCCAAGAACATGCATGAATTTCAACTCCTCAAAGGATTACTCATTTATATGTTGACATCCTACTTTTTTGCATAAAACTTTGAACTCAAAATTCCAACTTTTACCCAAGGACATACAGTATTGTTCCAAGGTCAAAGTCAATGCAGCTTTTCTGCACAAAATAAAGACAACTGAGCTTAGAAAATCAAACAGTACTACTTGCACAACACAGAGTTGGATCATCATGACTGAAAACTAAAGCTAACTTTCCCAAGTGGTTTTCACCAGCTCTATCAGAGTAATGGAGAACAGCACCACCATCTAGTGGTTATGTTTGGAACTGATGTTACACTTTTTAATATCTTTTGTACACTGATGCCCCCAAATGTGCAGATCTGCATATTGCTGTGTTCATTGATCCTGTCCAGAAACATTATTATGACCTGATCATTCTGTGCTCATTATGCAACTGTACTTTGCTAACGTGGCTGAAGCATCCATGAATCAGTGCATAATCTCCAAAGAAAGACTATTGGGCACAAATAGGTTCAGAAGGAGAGAACACAATTCCATTTCTCAGCAGCTGTATTCATTCAGGTGAGGTTCTTAAGAGATTTTGTGACAGAAAGAGAGAGAGAAACAGAAAGAAGTCAGACATGGGGTTTCGGAGGGAGATAAAAGTAGAAATGCAGTTTGCGGGGTGGGGATGGAGAAAGAGAAAGTGGCTGGGTACAAGACAGGGGGAGAGCAACAGGGAAGGCCAACAGAAAGAGGGGGTGGTGAAAGTGAGTTAAAGAGAGGGGAGATGGGAGGAGACCAAGGTGGTTGTGTGTTTTGAAGTTATAGCCAGGTGATCAGTGAGAGAGTTGGCCTGTCATGTTGTATCAGGAGGTTATTCAAGTGGCCAGGGTGGCATTCAAGTATGAAGTATAAACAGCTGCCATATCTAGGCAGAGGAAGACATTTTAATATTTCACAAGGACAGAAAGGTTCGCCACCTCATTGCAAAACCAGCAGTCAGAGAATTTTTTCTAAGTTTTGTAAAAACACGTACTTCTTATAGGTTCTCAGTTGTTCCAGTCATGGACACGAAGACTCCAATTTCTATTGTAGAAAGGTAACAGTTCCATTTATCAAGATTATAGATTAGTTGATCAGTGACTGTAACTAGCAATAATTTCAAGAGGATAATCAAATTCATACCTGTGAATTAAGTATCATTAACTAATTAGTCAAACCTTGAAATTTTGATTCTGGTACGTACAGGTATGTAGGCACTCTGTAACTGTGGTAGCATCAATCAAATATCCATTGCAAAGTCGACATGTGATGTGAGCATTAATATCCCACAGCTTTATCTTCCTAGTCAGCATCTTTGAACCCTAGAAACAAATAAGATTTTCAATAAGAGTTACTACATTTTTAAATATATAATAAACGGCTAGTGAGGAAGATTTCAAGGTACAAATTACTAAATCATTAGAAAGGTTGTCAAAATTTGTCTCATTTGGAACAAATTCAAAAACTCAAAGCCTTTACTTTATATCTTCCAAATACTAGAATTTAACAAACAAATCTTAAAAGTTGAACTACCATGTTTAAGAAAATGTGAGAATAAATGACAACTACAGTTTGATAAGCTGAGAATTGTGACTAAAGAACTATAATTATTTGAGAAAACTCAAATGCTAACAGCAGAAATTACAACAGGATCAAACTGTAAGGGCAAATGAAGTTCATTGCAGCGTTTTAAGCAGCAAAGTCTATATGAAGTATAGTTAAAGCAATTACGCTGCAAACAGTTGGATGTACGCACGGTATGGTGGAAAAGCAGCATGACTACAACTGGCAATCAAGGTGGAAAAACATGATAAACTGGCGCATTTGCTTTGCAAAAAGTTCATGATGCGATGCTTATGAACTTCATCCAAGGAACACATTTATTACGGTTTTTACAAATCCACTGTGCCTTCTGACAAAAGCATCACTTGTTTGGGTGGAACACGTATGGATTGATGCAAACCATTTAGCAACTGCTGGTGAATTATCTTTCAACAGGTTATCCATTCAATTCCTAACACCTGGACCTAAAACAACATTTTATTGCATGAAAAACCTGATTTAGCATTCATCAACTCCTTTACTAATGGACAAGATGTTTTGAGGACTTACTACTTTGTATGAAATTTTTAGAGACCCATATAACTTAATACAAGAGTTTTTTTGTAGCTTTTGGTACAGTACACAAGTCAGGAGTTTGAGCTCAACCAAACTTTCTTAGGTAATTGAATATGTTTTATAAAAGGCAATTAATATCAATCAATATTATACCTGACTACGTGCGCAACACTGTCCACAGAAAGGTCATGTAAATACGTGCGAAGTCATGAACTTTGCATCAGTGCTGCCAGAGGGTTTGACTATCTGCATCTAAAGACCAGGAGACATCATTGGCCACAGATGAGGGTCAAGCTCTCAGCCTAATGTTCAAGGTAGCAATGGGGTTTTTACACTCTCAATTTTAAACATCAGTGACCAGAAAAACAAAGTAGGCAGGTAAATTTCATGGATACTGCCAAATATGGCTCACAGTATAACAGACACATTTGAAACCTGACAGCAGGAAGCTGAATGGCAATAACTTGAGGGAGTGATGAGCAGTTAACTCAATGTAGGGCTATGCTCACATGCTCACAGCTTGCTGATTGATTTTGCTTCCCATTTGCATGGCTCTGATATAGAAACAGACACATATGTCGTTAACCTAATCACCCCTGTTTTGATACAAATTATATATAGTACGTGTCAAGTTTTAAAAATGGAATGGAGTAGTCATGATCTCCAGGTGAGACTGTACACCATAGAAATGCAAACCCAATTAGGACAGCTCCGTGTCATTTAAAAAATTGAGAACTATCATGGAGTCATTTACAATACTGAGTTTTTTTTTTAAAATGAAATTTTAACCAAATAATTGGCTTATTAATGATGTTGGTTGAGAGTTAAATACTGACCCAGGTTACTGGAAGATTTACTTTTTCCTGGCTCTACAGACTGATGTCTGAAATTTGTTGTTCATATGACAATCTAAAGCACACAGCTGCAGAAGTGAAGAGGTTGGTTTACCAAGGCTTTGTTATAAAATTGCCTGTGGTTCAGGTAAATTTGTGTCAAAATCCCTTAAACCATATTCTCAGTCAACACTAAAGGAATGATGTAGAATCCATCTTGCAATGACAATGTTTAAATCTGTCACATAAGAAATAGAGTGCAGAGGAACTACAAGAAGCCCATACGCTACCTAAACATATATTGTACTTTTGTGAGACTGTGGGAGAGGCAGCTCAGCTGAACTTACCTGGGAAGCCAGTTTTGAAAAAACATAACATTTATACTGCATTTTATATTATCTGAGTACATCTCAACAAAATACTTTTGAAGTGTAATCTCCTCCTATCACAGAGTAAAAAAATCAATTGAACCATGGAGACAAAGATAGCCAGTGCTTTAAATATTATGGTAGCTCAACATCAAAAAAGCATCACTGCACAAAAATATTGCTGCATTGCAGTCCTGATAACGTGAGCAGATTAGTATTTGGAACACGAAGATTAGTGCTACAACAGGAAAATACCGCCAAAACTCAGATGCTTTAAAGCGATATTTTCAGGAATGTGTGGGTAAATGAAGAATAATACCATGCACTCTGATGGAATACAACATCGCAAATCATCTTATGGGGAGCATTTAAAACAAAATTTGGTATTGAAGTTACATTAGGACACATGGTCAAATCTTCAGTCAATTATGTGGTGGGGGAATGGTGACTGGAAGAGAATACGAAGCTAGGGAGAAGTGATACATGGAGGAATGTGAAAATGTCAACACAGGGGTAGTAAATGAAACAGTAGCTTACATAAAGAGCTGATGAAGAGTCGTTAGCTTTCTCTCTCTATGAATGCAGTCTGACCCGCTGAAATCTCTAGCATTTGTTGTTTTCAGTACAGTCGAGCGTCTGCAGTAATTTGCTCCTAATAGCTTATATGAGTTAGGGAGCAGAGTTTGGATGATTTTCAGTGATAACAAAGTCATGGACAAAGGTTTGAACAGCAAAAGAGCTGAGCAGTTGGATGGTATGACAGTGGTAAAAATAGGTGATCTCTGCGATGGTGTGAATATGTGGTCAGAAGCTCATCTTGGAGTAAAATATGACATCAAGTTTGTGAATACTTTGGGGTTGTTATCAGACACAGGGATAGCTCAGAAAAGCCCAAGTCCTTCCTTCACTCTGCCCAGTACTTCACTGGATTTTAATTGAATAGGTAAATGAAGATGGCACAACATGGAAAATACACGGCCAGCATGAAAGACTGTATTCCTAATTCACTTTATCAAAAATAAAGTGACTCTGAATGCTACTTTGGGAAATTCAAACTACATTGAAAATTAAGCCTCTTCAAATACTGCCTTTTTCAATTCTCATTATCATCACTCTTGCATTTCACAACTTGAACTTAAGTTTTGAACATGTATCTCCTTTACATTATCTGCAGCTTTCAAAATGACTGCACAGGGATAGCCAAAGAGATGGAATTGTCTGTTGTTCTGGAGGAAAGATGAGTGACGGCGTTACAGTAAAGATTTCGTAATGATCATTGATTCCATTGTCCTCAAAGTTGTTTCTGCACAGCCTCAGAAAAGCCTGCCTTCACCCTACATTTTCAAACAATGATAACATCGTACCATCACTGGGCATTGTTCCTAATTTTCCAAAACACACAATTTTTTTTCATTACTTTGTTCAATGTTAATTTATTATCCACCCCAACTGGCCTTACAGAACAGATGGCGAGCTGCTTCATTGAAGAAAAGTGAACAGCTTCCTAAGCCATTCCAGAAAACAGTTAAAAATCAACACTGCTGTAGCACAGACTGGGTCAGAACATAGAACATAGAACATTACAGCGCAGTACAGGCCCTTCGGCCCTCGATGTTGCGCCGACCTGTGAAACCAATCTGAAGCCCATCTAACCTACACGATTCCATTATCATCCATATGTTTATCCAATGAACAGGGTGGCAGATTTCCTTCTGTGAAGGGCTTGAGTGGACAGATATCTCTGGCAATCCACTAGTTTCATGATCATAGAATTATAGAATCCCTACAGTGAAGAAAAGGGCCACTCAGCCCATTGTGTCTGCACCAACATTCCAAGGAGCATCCTACTCTATCCCACTACACCGCATTTTACCACAGTTAATACATTTATGATGGCCAATCCATCTAACCTGTACGTCTTTGGACTGTGGGAGGACACGGGATTACCTGGAGGAAACCCACACAGACACAGGGAGAATGTGTAAATTCCACACTGAATATCATCCAAGGCTGGAACTGAACCCAGGTCCTTGGCACTGCGAGGCAGCAGTGCTAAACACTGTGCCACCGAGCTGTCCTACCTTAACAAAAAATAACTTTTAGTCCCAGGTTTATTTTCTAACTGAATTTAAATTCTCTAGCTGCTGTAGCAGAACTTAAACTTATGACTCCAGATCTTTCATCCAGGTTCTGGATTACTCATCCAGTAACAGTCATGTCAAACAAAGAAGGCTTAAACATGTTCATCCAACACACTGTAATATACATATCTGACTGACTGTATATTTAAAATAACAACAGGAAAAGGCAGTATGATCTTGATCAATTCTAAAGGATCATATTCACCCGTGTTCCTATATACGTAGAGATTTAATTGTATTGAAACTACATTTATGATCTCTCTGGACAAACTATAACAATACTCCAGAGTAGGTGTACTACCTCTGGGCTACAAGACACTCTATCCATTGATTTATTTGTGTTGTTTGCATAGTACATAGACCCAGTCATATTTACCAACATCATTCCTAATACCTCAAATGTACAGCGATCCCATTCGTATGTGTACCTAATCAGCTGAGATTTAGATATTAAACATAGAATGTAAAAGTCAATTTACATGCCAAGGCTCATGGGCGGTAATTGGCCTTATTTTTGAAGAAATGGATTTACAAAGTTACCAAAGTCAATGATCCTGATAGATCAGGATTTGTGTTCTCAGGTCAATTCTAAATAAAATTACAACAAACTACTAGACTGAACACAGTTACTGTCACAATATCCCACATCACAAAAGAAGGCAGTGCCTAAGGACCGACGGTTTCAATGGAGAATTGCTGATTGGAATGTAGGTTTGTAGCATATTGTTATTGCTAAAATGATTTTTTTTTTAGAAAAACAAAAGTCAGAAAGTCATTTTGAGCAGTGCACTAAAGACAGCTTCTCCAAGGAAGCATGTCAGTAAAATGAAGTGATCAGCTACCTAGCAAGTTAATTACGGAATGTTTATGAAGTTGAGTTTAATGATACAAATGGTCAGGGCCACTAATATGCTGAATTTAGAAAATGAAAAGTCATCTAAGCAGAAGCACTTTTCTTTCATTTTAAACATCTTCAGGCTGAGAGAGTTGACACAAATCTCCAGAAACAGAGTCAGAGTCATAGAGAGGTACGACACGGAAGCAGACTCTTCAGTTCAACTCATCCATGCTAACCAGATATCCTAGAAAAATCTAGTCTCGTTTGCCAGCATTTGGCCCATATTCCTCTAAATCCTTCCTATTCAGATATCTATCCAGATGTCATTTAAATGTTGTAATTGTACCCACCTCCACTTCCTCTGGCAGCTCATCATTCCAAACACACACCATCCTGTGTGAAAACATTGCCCCTCAGGGCCCTTTTAAATCTTTCCCTTCTCACCTTAAACCTATGTCCTCCAGTTTTGGACTCACCCACGCCAGGGAAAAGGCCTTGTCCATTCACCCTATCCATGTCTCTCACGATTATAACTGCACCAAATCTGTCAGAATTGGAAACAATTATCCAGGTCTTCAGAATGGTAAAGTCTTTAGGCCATCAGAGCTGAAAAGAAGTTTTCAGCTGACTCAGCAGTCAGAGGCAAAGGGCTATTTATGGTAAGGGTTATTTGATTAAAAAATTCAAAAAAATCAAGAATAAGAGATAATAAACTGAAAGAACTATAGATGCTGGAATCCTGAAACAAAGAATAAATGATATTTCACTGAGATTATGTAACTGAACGGTATTGCTGGATAAAGGATTGAATCTGTTTGCTGTTCATGTTAACATCTTTTTAAATTGTCATACGTGTTTTTTCTTTTTTTTAACGGAAAAAAATTGTTTTCTTCTATTGAAAAAACATTGCACTCAGAGAGCACATACTGGAGGGCTCGTCCACTGAGGCAAAAGCTCAAAAATAAGATGGGTGCAATCTCTCTAATAGGATTATACCACAGGCCCCCAACAGCCAGCGAGACATTGAGAAAGAAATATGCAGGCCGATTATGGAAAGATGCTAGCACAGAGTTGTCATAGTGGGTGACCATGCCTTGTGATTGTCTTTAACCCTACTTGCCAAGGTCATTTCTCAGCCTGCTGCTGCAGGTGAGACCAGGGGCCTGCCAGGAGGTAAGTTTCCCAGTTAAAAACTTACCTCGTGCAATCAGCAGCCTCCATTTTTTGCAGCAGTGGGAGCAGTAAGAGCGAAGACTTTGGGCCTGCCAGGAGGTAAGTTTCCCAGTTAAAAACTTACCTCGTGCAATCAGCGGCCTCCACTTTTTTTTGCAGCAGCAGCAGCAGCGCGAGCAGTGACAGCAAGGACCGGGGGCTGCCGGGAGGTAAGTTCTTCATTTCAGCAGCGGAGCCGAGTGGGAGCATTCGAATTGCGCTCTCGGAACGAGAATGAACTGATATATTTGGGCAGTGCCTAAACCCGAGAAACTACACCCGTAGTGTCTCCCACCTGCCCTCCTCCTCTGACCAATAGAAAAAGACTCTGGTGTGCTGATAAGGTAAGCCTTTTTCCCTTTTTTTTAAATCGTGTGCTGGTAAGTGGAGTGATTTGGTACAAAGCTTTTTCATTTAATTTATCTATTATTTGATATTATAGTAGGACTAAGCTAAGCTTAAGAGTAAAAATGGCAGGAGATCCCAGACCCGTGTTATGCTCCTCTTGCTCAATGTGGGAGCTCAGGGACGTGGCTGATGTCCCTGACTCCTACACGTGCAGGAAGTGTGTCCAGCTGCAGCTCTTGTTAGACCGCATGACGGTTCAGGAGCTGCGGATGGACTCACTTTGGAGCATCCGCGATGCTGAGGAAGTCGTGGATAGCATGTTCAGCAAATTGGTCACACCGCAGATTAGGATTGCTGAGGGAGAAAGGGAATGGGTGACCAAAAGGCAGAGAAAAAGCAGGAAGGCAGTGCAGGTGTCCCCTGCGGTCATCTCCCTCCAAAACAGGTATACCATTTCGGATACTGTTGGGAGAGATGGCTCACCAGGGGAAGGCAGCAGTAGCCAGGTTCATGGCACCGTGGCTGGCTCTGCTGTACAGAGGGGCGGGAAAAAGAGTGGAAGGGCTATAGTCATAGGGGACTCGAGTGTAAGGGGAGTAGATAGGCGATTCTATGGCTAAAAACGAGACTCCCGAATGGTATGTTGCCTCCCAGGTGCACGGGTCAGGGATGTCTCAGATCGACTGCAGGACATTCTGAAAGGGGGAGGGTGAACAGCCAGCTGTCATGGTGCATGTAGGCACCAATGATATAGGTAATAAACGGGATGAAGTCCTACAAGCAGAATTTAGGGAGTTAGGGGCCAAGTTAAAAAGTAGGGCCTCAGAGGTAGTAATCTCAGGACTGCTACCAGTGCCACGTGCCAGTCAGAGTAGAAATGAAAGAATAGGCAGGATAGATGAGTGGCTTGAGAGATGGTGCAGGAGGGAGGGGTTCAGATTTTTGGGACATTGGGACTGGTTCTGGGGGAGGTGGGTCTATTACAAATCGGACGGTCTACACCTGGGCAGGACTGGAACCAATGTCCTAGGGTCTGCTTTTGCTAATGCTATTGGGGAGGGTTTAAACTAATGTGGCAGGGGGATGGGAACCAAATGAGGAGGTTAGTGGACGCTAAGGAGGTAGTAACTAAAGCCTGGAAGGAACTAGATAATGAAGTCAGTGCGACTAAGGGGTAGAGTCGGCAGAGAGCAAATGATGAACGCAAAGGGACAGGTGGTCTGAGGTGCATTTGTTTTAATGCGAGAAGTGTAGTAGGTGAGGCAGATGAACTTAGGGCTTGGTTTAGTACCTGGGAGTATGATGTTATTGCTATTACTGAGACTTGGTTGAGGGAAGGGCAAGATTGGCAACTAAATATACCAGGTTACAGCTGCTTCAGGCAGGATAGAGAGGAAGGTAAAAGGGGTGGAGGAGTTGCATTACTGGTCAAAGAGGATATCACAGCTGTGTTGAAGGAGGGCACTATGGAGGACTCGAGCAGTGAGGCAATGTGGGCAGAGCTCAGAAATAGGAAGGGTGCGGTAACAATGTTGGGGCTGTACTACAGGCCTCCCAACAGCGAGTGTGAGGTAGAGGCACAAATATGTCGACAGATTATGGAAAGATGTAGGAGCAACAGGGTGGTGGTGATGGGAGATTTTAATTTTCCCAACATTGACTGGGAATCACTCAGTGTTAGGGGTTTAGATGGAGCAGAATTTGTATGGAGCATCCAGGAGGGTTTTCTAGAGCAGTATGTAAATAGTCCAACTCGGGAAGGGGCCATACTGGACCTGGTGTTGGGGAATGAGTCCGGCCAGGTGGTTGAAGTTTCAGTAGGGGATTACTTTGGGAATAGTGATCACAATTCCGTAAGTTTTGCAATACTCATGGACAAAGACGAGTGTGGTCCTAAAGGAAGAGTGCTGAACTGGGGGAAGGCCAACTATAGCAAAATTCGGCAGGAGCTGGGGAATGTGGATTGGGAATAGCTGTTTGAGGGTAAATCCATATTTGATATGTGGGAGGCTTTTAAAGAGAGGTTGATTAGAGTGCAGGACAGACATGTCCCTGTGAAAATGAGGGATAGAAAGGGCAAGATTAGGGAACCATGGATGACAGGTGAAGTTGTGAGACTGGCAAAGAGGAAAAAGGAAGCATACATAAGGTCTAGGCGACTGAAAACAGACAAAGCTTTGGAAGCATATTGGGAAAGTAGGACCAATCTGAAACGAGGAATTAAGAGGGCTAAAAGGGGTCATGAAATATCTTTAGCAAACAGGGTTAAGGAAAATCCCGAAGCCTTTTATCCATACATAAGGAGCAAGAGGGTAACTAGAGAAAGGGTTGGCCCACTCAAGGACAAAGGAGGGAAGTTATGCGAGGAGTCAGAGAAAATGAGCGAGATTCTTAATGAGTACTTTGCGTCGGTATTCACGGAGGAGAGGGTCATGACGGATGTTGAGGTTAGGGATAGATGTTTGATTACTTTAGTTCAGTCAGGATGGGGGGGGGGGGGGTGGAAGTGTTGGGTATTCTAAAAGGCATTAGGGTGGACAAGTCCCCAGGTCCAGATGGGATCTATCCCAGGTTGCTGAGGGAAGCGAGAGAGGAAATAGCTGGGGCCTTAACAGATATCTTTGCAACATCCTTGAGCACGGGTGAGGTCCCGGAGGACTGGAGAATTGCTAATATTGTCCCCTTGTGTAAAAAGGGTAGCAAGGATAATCCAGGTAATTATAGACCGGTAAGCCTGACGTCAGTGGTGGGGAAGCTGCTGGAGAAGATACTGAGGGATAGGATCTATTTACATTTGGAGGAAAGTGGGCTTATTAGAGATAGGCAGCGTGGTTTTATGCAGGGAAGGTCATGTCTTACCAACATGATAGAATTCTTTGAGGAAGTAACAAAGTTGATAGATGAGGGAAGGCCGGTAGATGTCATATATATGGACTTCAGTAAGGCGTTTGATAAGGTTCCCCATGGTAGGCTGATGGAGAAAGTGAAGTCGCATGGGGTCCAGGGTGTACTAGCGAGATGGATAGAGAACTGGCTGGGCAACAGGAGATAGAGTTGTAGTGGAAGGGAGTTTCTCAAAATGGAGAACAGTGACCAGTGGTATTCCACAGGGATCTATGTTGGAACCACTGTTGTTGTTGATATACATAAATGATCTGGAAGAAGGTATAGATGGTCTGATTAGCAAGTTTGCAGATGACACTAAGATTGGTGGAGTAGCAGATAATGAAGGGGCCTGTCGGAGAATGCAGCAGAATATAGATAGATTGGAGAGTTGGGCGGAAAAATGGCAGATGGAGTTCAATCCAGGCAAATGCAAGGTGATGCATTTTGGAAGATCCAATTCAAGAGTGAACTATGTGGTTAAAGCCCTGGGGAAAATTGATGCACAGAGACATCTGGGTGTTCAGGTCCATTTTACCCTTGAAGGTCGCTACGCAGGTTGATAGTGGTCAAGAAGGCATACGGCATGCTTTCATTCATCGGACGGGCTACTGAGTACAAGAGCTGGCAGGTCATGTTGCAGTTGTATAGGACTTTCGTTTGACCACATTTGGAATACTGCGTACAGTTCTGGTCGCCACATTACAAAAAAAATGTGGATGCTTTGGAGAGGGTGCAGAGGAAATTCACCAGGATGTTGCCTGGTATGGACGGTGCTAGCTATGAAGAGAGATCGAGTAGATTAGGATTATTTACATTAGAAAGACAGAGGTTGAGGGGGGACCTGATTGAGGTCTACAAAATCATGAGAGGTATAGACAGGGTGGATAGCAAGAAGCTTTTTCCCCCAGAGTGGGGGACTCCATTACTAGGGGTCACGATTTCAAGGTGAGAGGGGAAAAGTTTAAGGGAGATATGCGTGGAAAGTTCTTTACGCAGAGGGTGGTGGGTGCCTGGAATGCGTTGCCAGCGGAGGTGGTAGAGGCGGGCATGATAGCGTCATTTAAGATGTATCTAGACAGATACATGAATGGGCAGAGAGCAGAGGGATACAGATCCTTGGAAAATAGGCGACAGGTTTAGTTAGAGGATCTGGATCGGCGCAGGCTTGGAGGGCCGAAGGGCCTGTTCCTGTGCTATAATTTTCATTGTTCTTTGTTCTACAAGAATACTCTGCATCGGTACTCACCCAGCAGAAGTATATGGAGGATAGTGAGATTTGTGTGGAGCATGCTAATGTGTTAGGGCATTTTGAGATCAAGAAAGAAGTGGTGTTGGGTCTCTTGACGACCATTAAGGTACATAAAGTCCCCAGGGCCCGAAGGTACCTATCCCACGTTATTGAGAGAGGCAAGAGAGAAGACTTGTGGGGCCTTTGTATCCTCGCTAGCCACTAGAGGGGTCCCGGAGGACTGGCGAGTAGCTGATGTTGTTCCTCTATTCAAGAAGAGGAATAGGGATAATTGGGGAAACTACAGAGCCATGAGTTTTACCGGAGTGGTTGGGAAGCTATTGGAGACAATTCTTAGGGACAGGACTTTTGTGCATTTAGAACAGCATGGCCTAATTAGAGATAGTCAGCATGGCTTTGTGCAGGGCAGGTTATGTCTTACTAACGTGATTGAATTTTTCGAGGAGGTGACAGTGATCGGTGAGGGTACAGCAGTGGACATTGTCTCCGTGGATTTTAGTAAGGTTTTCAACAAGGTCCTTCCTCGTAGGCTCATCCAGACGATGAAGATGTATGGGACCCACAGCGACTTGGCCATGCAGATATAGCACTGGCTTGTCCAGAGAAGGCAGAGGGTAGTGGTGGAAGGATGTCTTTCAGGTTGGAGGTCCGCAAGTAGTGGTGCTCTGCAGGGATCTCTGCTGTTGTGACATATATAAATGCCTTGGATGGAAATGTAGATAGGTGGGTTAGTAAGTTTTCAGGCGATACAAAGATCAGTGGAGTTGTGGATAGTGTAGAAGGTTGTCAGGGATACAGTGGTATATTGATCAGTTACAGATATGGGCAGAGAAATGGCGGGTGGAGTTTAATCCAGATAAGTTTGAGGTGCTGCACTTTGGGAAATCAAATGTTAAGGGAAAGTATACAGTTATTGGCAGGACCCTGAACAGCACTGATACACAGAGGGATCTAGGGGTTCAAGGCCCTCTCTCCATGAAAGTGGCCACGCAAGTAGATAGGGTGGTAAAGAAGGTGTAGTGGCATGCTTGCCTTTATTGGTTGGGGAACTGAGTGCAAGAGTCAGGATGTCATGTTGCAACTTTATAAGACTTAGGTTAGGCCACACTAAAGAGTATAGCATTCAATTCTGGTCACCACATTACACAAAGGATGTGGAGGCTTAGAGATTTACAGGATGTTGCCTGGGTTGGAGGGTATGAGCTATAAGGAGAGGCTAGAAAAACTTGGATTGTTTTCTCTGGAGCGACAGAGGCTGAGGGAAGACTTGATAAAAGTCTATAAAATTGAGATGCATAGACCGGGTTGACTGTCAGAATCTTCCCCCCCCCCCCCCCGAGGTGAAATGTCTAAAACTAGGGGGCATGCATTTAAGGTGAGAGGGCGGAAGTTCAAAGGAGATGTGAGGGGCAAGTTTTTTTTTCCCCCCACACAGTCTGGTAGGAGTCTGGAACACACTACAGTGGTGGAGTCAGATACGATAGGGGTGCTTAAGGGACTTTTAGTTAAGCATCTGAATATGCAAGAAATGGAGGGATCAAAGGCAGGCAGAAGAGATTAGTTTCATTTGGCGTCACGTTTGGTACAACATCGTGGGCCAGAAGGCTCGTTCCTGTGCTGTACTGTTCTATGTTCTATTTCAGCTTCATTTAAATACGTTCAATGTCTGACCAGCAAAGGAACCAAACTGCAAAAATAAAACTTATTGTCTATCAAGCAGAGTTTCCCTATATTACCATCAATTGGGATCATAACCTAAATAGATTTGGATAAGCAATTAGATTATGACAGACGGGTAATGAATTGGAGGGTGTTCAAAATGGTTTGTTGAGATAGACTGTAGAACCAATAAGGGAGCATGTCATATTAGACTTGGTAAGGAGCAATGATCCAGATTTAGTAAACAGCCTAACAGAACAAGTACATTTCTTTGATACAATCATAATGCAATCAATTTCTATGCTTGAACAGGAAAGATGAAAAACAGCTACACAGATTCTAAATTTAGGTAAGGTTGATTTCAATGGATGACATAGAGGCTGCCTCAGCAAATTGGGGAAATGTGTTAAATGGATAAAATGACAGAATATCACAGACACAGGAAAAAAAGAATTTGCGATACTGAACCAGTTTACACTTGTCTGGGGGAAAGCCCTACTTGCCAAAAAGAAAATCTGTGTGCACCGAAAAAGGGGAAAAGGAACAATATAAACTGAAATAAAAAGTATACAGAATGCAAGGTATCCTCTATTTCTGCCGAGTAAGGTGCCAGCACCAAACATCTCCCCTTCCTTTTCTTTTCCAGTATTTTGTAGGACGTCCACATTGCACAAGACTGTTCAGTCTGCTAACATAATCTCAAGCTAACAGACATTCAGCACTTCAATTCTAAACCTTGTTTTTGCTCTAATTTTTCCTCCTTGGTCTGCTGCAGTGTTCCAAAGTTCGATGAATTCTCGAGGAACAGCACTCCAGTTTAAACTGAACACGTTACAGCTTTCTAAACTCAAAGCAGTTTAACAACAACCTGTGTACTTGCACTCACTGGAGTTTAGAAGAATGTAAGGAGCCCTTATTGAAATATGTAAGAGATAACAAGGGAAATGCCAAGAGGTTGTTTTCCCAAATGGGACAGTTTAGGACCAGAGGGCATCATCTCAGATTAAGGGGTTGCCCATTTAAGATGAGGAGGAATTTCTTCTCGGGGGTAGCAAATCTATTAATTTCTTTTTACTATAGAGGCTTGTCGAGGCTGGTACATTATGTATATTCAAAGTCAGAAGTCACACAGCACTAGGTCAACAGGTTTGTTTCAAATCGCAAACGTTTGGAGCACTTTGTCACTTCACCTGGCAAAGGTACAGCATTCCGAAAGCTTGTGATTTCAAATAAATCTGTTGGACTATAACCCGGTAATGTGTATCTTCTGACTTTGTCCACCCCAGTCCAATACTGGCACCTGTACATGTATATTCAAGGTTGAGAAAGTCAGATTTCTAATCATTAAGGGAATTGAAGGTTATAAAGAACAAAGAACAATGAAAATTACAGCACAGGAACAGGCCCTTCGGCCCTCCAAGCCTGCGCCGATCCAGATCCTCTATCTAAACCTGTCGCCTATTTTCCAAGGGTCTGTATCCCTCTGCTCCCTGCCCATTCATGTATCTGTCTAGATACATCTTAAATGACGCTATCATGCCCGCCTCTACCACCTCCGCTGGCAACGCGTTCCAGGCACCCACCACCCTCTGCGTAAAGAGCTTTCCACGCATATCTCCCTTAAACTTTTCCCCTCTCACCTTGAAATCGTGACCCCTAGTAATTGAGTCCCCCACTCTGGAAAAAAGCTTCTTGCTATCCACCCTGTCTATACCTCTCATGATTTTGTAGACCTCAATCAGGTCCCCCCTCAACCTCCGTCTTCTACTCAACCTCTCTTCATAGCTAGCGCCCTCCATACCAGGCAACATCCTGGTGAATCTCCTCTGCACCCTCTTCAAAACATCCACATCCTTTTGGTAATGTGGCGACCAGAACCGTATGTAGTATTCCAAATGTGGTCGAACCAAAGTCCTATACAACTGTAACATGACCTGCCAACTCTTGTACTCAGTACCCCGTCCGATGAATGAAAGCATGCCGTATGCCTTCTTGACCACTCTATCCACCGGTGTTGCCACCTTCAGGGTACAATGGACCTGAACACCCAGATCTCTCTGTGCATCAATTTTCCTCAAGGCTTTTCCATTTACCGTATAGTTTGCTCTTGAATTGGATCTTTCAAAATGCATCATCTCGCATTTGCCTGGATTGAACTCCATCGACCATTTCTCCAATCTATCTATATTCTGCTGCAGGTTATGGGAATAAACCAGGAAAAGCGAGTTCAGGATCATCAGATCTGCCATAATCTCACTGGCGGAGCACATTATTTGGGTCAAATGACCTATTTCTGTTCAAACATCTTATGGGTCTCTGTACATCTCTCATTTTGCATCCTGTTCTTCAATTGGTTTATTTTTCTCTCCCTCAAATGGGCCAGCCCAAGAATTAGGGAGAATGCAGCAAATTAAACAAAAAAAAAGTAATCTCAACCAGGATTACTGTTACCAACTAATCCTTTTGGATTAATCAAGATCATCCTGCCTTTTCCTAGAGTCAGAGATTTGCAGCGTGGAAAACAAGTCCTTTTGGCCCAACTTATGCATGCTGCCCAGTTTTCACAATTAAGCTAGTCCCATTGGTCCATATCCTTTCATTCCTATCTGTTTCTGAAGTGATAAAACTGTACTCACCTCTACCTCTATCTCTGGCAGCTCAATCCAGACACTCACCATCCATTGTTTGAAAAAAATTGTCTTCTGGGCCTTTTTGTATCTCTCCTTTCTCACCTTAAACCTATGCTAATTTTAGACTTCCCTACCAAGGGGAAAAGCTGTTGGCTACCTACTTTATCTATGCCTCTCATCATTTTACAGACCTCCAAAAGGTCACCCTCAGTCTTCTACACTTCAGAAAACAAAGTCCCAGTCTATCCAACCTCTCCTTTTAACATAAACCTTTCAGTCCAGGTAGCATCTGAGGAAATCTGTTCTACACTGTTTCTAGCTTAACAATACCTTTTCTATAGTAGGGCGACCAAAATGTCATGCAATACTCCAAATGTGGTCTTATCAATGTCTTGTACCAATAAGAAGTCCCAACTCCTATACTCAATGCTCTGACCAATGAAAGCAGACATGCCAAAAGCCTTCTTTGCCACCCTGTCTACCTGTGACTCCACTTTCAAGGAGCTGTGAACCTGTATTCCTGGATCTCTTTGTTCTATAACACTACCCAGGGCCCCACCATTCACTGTGTAAGTCTTGCCTGGCTTGACCTACCAAAATGCAAAACCTCGTATCTAAATTAAACTGCCAATCCTCAGCCCACTGGCCCAGTTGATCAAGATCCTGCTGTATTCCCAGATAACCTTCTTCACTATCCACTACATCACCAAACTTGGTGTCTTCCACAAACTTACCAACCATACCTTCTAAATGCTCATCCAAATCATTTACGTAAATGATGAATAACAGCACCGATCCCTGTGAGACACCGTTGGTGACAGGCCTCCACTATGAAAAACAACCCTCTACGGCCACCCTCAAGGCAATTTTGTATCCAATTGACTAGCTTTCCCTGGATATCATGAGATTTAACCTTACTCAACAATCTACCATGCTATACTTGCTAAAGCCTATCTAGACAATGTCTACAGCACTGTTCCCATCTACTTTCTTGGTCACCCCTTCAAAAAACTCAATCAAATTTGTAAGACACGAGTTCTCACGCATAAAGCCATGCTGACTATCCCAAATGAGTCTTTGCCTCTCCAAGTGCCTGTAGATCCTGTCTCTTAGAATCCCCTCTAACAACTTACCCACCACAGACATTAAGCTCGCTGGTCTACAGTTCACAGGCATTTCCCTGCAGCCTTTCTTAAATAATGGCAAAACATTAGCCATTCTCCTATCTTCAGGCACTTCATCTGTGTCTTTTCCTGTTATTACTTTAAATATATGATTTGTTACATATGTGTATACAGAGAGGTGGATGAAATTATGAAATTTCTATGTAGATATCTTTTTTTCTCCTGATACAGGAGTAACTATAAGTCTGCTGCCTGAAAACCTCGAATGGCTTCACACTGTCCAGCTATGAGCATCAAAAGTCAAGTTCAAGGGTCTGGGGAGCCACAGCCTTTGCGATGTCTGAACAATGTTCTATGAAGACAGTTTTTAAACATGTCCTCGAGCGTGATTGGCTTTATGATCTTTCTCCAGACGTGTTTAAGAGAATGAAGCTCTTTATTCTGCAGAGATTCCGAACCAGTAGACACAATAGAGGGGTGAACCTGATAGCATGCCACTAACAAACCCAGTTTACTATTAATATACGAATTACAAACAGGAATAGACCATTCAACCTCTTCAGCCTACTTCATTGTTCAATAAAGGTCATCGCTGATCCCATGATGACCTCAAATCTATATACCAGCTAACCCTGATAACCTTTTACACCCATGCTGAGCAACAATCTATGCCAGATCTGACTTAAAAGATTGTTTCCACCACATTTTCAAAAAGAGAATTCCAAAGACTCATGACTTAGAATATCACTTTTCCTCATCTGCGTTAAGTGATTCCTGATATTTAAATAGTGATCTGTAGTATTAAATTCTCCCATAAGAGGAAACCACACATATCCCATCAAGACTCCTCAGGATCGTATACATTACAATCAAGTCGCTGCTTATTCTTCCAAACGACAGTAGATGCAAGCTTAGCCTGTCTAACCTTTCAAAATAAAACAACTCAATATTAGTCTGGTAAATCTTTTCTGAACTGCCTCTAATTCACTTACACCTGTCCTTAAATAAGGTGATCAATACTGTGCACAGTACTCCATTTGCAATCTCAACAGTGCCCTGTATAGCTTAAGCATAAATCTTAAATTTTGAATTCAATTCCCAATGCAACAAATTAGAACATTCAATTTGCACCTGCATATTAACTTGTGATTTATGCAAAGGGCACCCAGATCCCTCTGCAGCCTCTCACCATCTAAATATACTTTTTCATTCTTCCTGACAAAATAAACAGTTTTACATTTTCCACCTTACTCTAAATTTGCCATATTTTTGCCCACTTCTTTATTTATTTATATCACTAATCTGACCTTTTTGTCACCTCCTTGAGTGCTCTTCACAATTTTCTTTCCAGCTTATCTTGTCTCATCAGCAAATTTGGCACTTTTATTAACAGCTTCTAACATTTCTTTACTACAGATGTTAATCTAACTGGCCTGGGGTTTCCCGCCTTGTGTCCCTTCATTTTTAATTAAAAAGGAAAAGTTACATCTACTATCTTCCAAACAAATGGGTCTTTGACTCAATTAAAGGAGTTTTGGAAAATTATAAACCATCTCTTTGAAGACCCTAGGATGAGATTCATTAGAACCTGGTTTCTGGTCAGCCCGCATCTCTTCATCAACTCCGATGTTGATAGAAATTTGAGAGACCAACACCGCGTGTCAATTGAAGAAAAAATGGATATTCCAGTTCTTACGTAGTAAAAATCATACTTTAACCAGCAGCATACAGAATCCACCTGACGAGATTGTCCAAAAATACATGACAGAAACACAAATGAGCATATACATTGGGAACATTAGGAGCAGAAGTAGGCCATTTAGCCATTCAAGTCTGCTCTCCCATTCAATAAAATCATGCTGGTCTATTTGCATTTTGAATTTCACATTTCCAACTGTGCTTGATGACACATTTCTGCAGCTGAGAATGAGAATCTGGGACGGAATGCTTCCTCCCCGGTGCCAGGGTTAATGATATCTCAGACTGGCTTCAGGACATTCTGGAATCAGAAAGTCAAAAGCATCGATGAGAGAAGGGATGAGGTCCTGAAAGCAAAATATAGGAAGTTAGGAAGCAAGTTAAAAAATAGGACCACAAAATGTAGTGACCTTAGGAATGCAACTCGTACCACTTGCTAGTCAGAGTAGAAACAGCAGAATAAATCAGACGAATACTTGGCTGGAGAGATGGTGCAAGGGGGAAAAGTTTCAGATTCCAGGGACATTGAGACTGGTTCTGGGGGTGGTGGAGCCAGTACAAGCTGGATGGGTTGCACCTGGGCAGGACCAGAACTGATGACCATGGGGTAGTATTTGACAGTGCTGTTGAGGAGGGTTAAATGAAAATGGCAGAGGGATGGGAACCTAATAGGGAGGCAGACAGGGGGAAACAAGGTAAAAACAAAAGACAGAATTGGAAATAAGAAAAGTTATGGGTTGAGAGTCCAAACCATATTGCTAAAGAATGGGTACAGGACTAAAATGTAAGAACTTGTGTTTTAAATACACACAGCATTCATAATTAAGTGGATAAATTATCATGGACATAGATATAAATGGATACAATATAGTTGGGATTACAGAGACATTGCTGTAGGGTGACCAGGAATGGGAACTGAATATCCAGTTTTAGGAAGGACCGACAAGGAGGAAAAGGAGGTGGGATAGCATTGCTGGTTAAAGATACATTAAAGCAACAGTGAGGAAAGATGTCTTCTCTGACGAAGTAGAACTTGTACGTGTAGAGCTTAAAAACACAGAGGGGCAGAAAATGATAGTGGGGCTGTATGTAGAACCCCTAAACTGTAGTTGTAACTCTGGAGAAGACATTAAACAGAAAATTAGAGATGCAAGCAATAAAGGTACAGCTGTAATTATGGATGATCTTAATCTGCAAATTAATTGGGGAAAATCAAATCAGTAACAATACCATAAAGGAGGAATTCCTGGAGTGTGTACAAGATGGTTTTCTGGGTCAATATGTTGAGAAACTGACTACCCTAGACTGGGCACTGTGGAATGAGAAAGGAATAATTGGTAATGTAGTTGTGTAAGGCCCCCTGGGGAACAGTGACCATAATATTATAGAATTCTTCAATAAGATGGAGAGTGAAATGGGTTATTCTGGGACAACAGTCCTAAATTTAAATAGAGGAAACCATAATGGTATGGGGCACAAGCTGGCTATGATAAATTGAGGAGCATTACTTTAGGGGATGACGGTGGATAGACAACGGCAAAGAATGCATGGAGGAACTGCAACAAATATTCCTTTCTGTCTGGTACAAAGCTAAAATGGGAAAGGTGACCCAGTGATGATGAACAAGGGATATAAAGGATAGCATTAGATCCAAGGAAGGGGGTATACAAATTGGCCAAAAAGAGCAGCAGACCAAAAGACTGGGAGCAGTTTAGATTTTAGCAAAGGAAGATAGTAGGAAAGATTAAGAGGAGAAAAATAAAGTTCCAGGGGAAGCTGACGGTGAAGATTCAAACTAATTATAAAAGTTCTGTAAGTACGTGAAAAGAAAAAGATTAGTGAAGACAATGTAGATTCCTTATAATCGAAAACAGGGAAAGTTATAATGGGGAACAAAGAGATGGAAGACCAATTAAATACATATTTTAAGTTCTGTCTTCACAAAGGAGGACACAAATAGCCCCCCAAAAATGTTGGAAGAACATAGGTCTAGTGAGAGAGAGGAACTGAAGGAAATTGGTATTAGTAGGGAAATGGTGTTGGGGAAATTGATGGGATTAAAGGCCGATAAATCCCCATGGCCCAACAGACTACATCCTAGAGTACTTAAGGAAGTAACCCAAGAAATAGTGCATGAATTGGTGGTTGTCTTACAAGACTCTACAGACTCTGGAACGGTTCCTATGGTTGGAAGGGTAGCTAATGCAACCCCACTATTGCAAAAAGTAGATAGGGAGAGAACTGGGAATTACAGACTGGTCAGCCTGACTTTGGTAGCAGGGGAAGTACTAGAGTCTATTATAAAAAAATGACTAGCACAGCACCTGGAAAACTATGACAGGATTGGACAAAGCCAGTATGGATTTAGGAAAGGGAAATCTTGCTTGAAATATCTATTACAATTTTTCAAGGATGTAAATAGTAGAATTGATATGGGAGAACCGGTGGATGTGGTTTACTTGGGCTTTCAGAAGGTTTCCAAAAGCTTAGTATGCAAAATTGAAGTGCATGGGATTGAGGCTAGTGTATGACATGGATAGATAACTGGCTGGCAGACAAGAAACCAAGAGTAAGAATAAATGGGTCATTTCTGAGTGGCAGCCAATAACCAGTGAGGTACAGCAGGGATCACTGCTTGGATCCAAGCATTTCACTATATATATATTTATTAACTTAGAAGAGAGAACTAAATGTAACATCTCCAAGCTTGCAGAGGGTGAGCTGTGATGAGGATACAGAAATGCTTCAGCATGATTTGGACAAGTTGACTGAGTGGGCAAATGCAGATGAGTGTACAGCAGATGACAGATAAAATGTGGGTAAGTGTGAGGCTATCTACTTTGCAGCAAAATAGGAAGACAAATTATCTGAACAACGATAGGTTGAGAAATGGGGAGGTGCAACAAGACCTAGTCCTTGTACATCAATCACTGAAAGTAAGCATGCAGAAGGCAAACGGTATGCTGGCTTTCATTGTTCGATTATTTGGGTATAGGAGCAGAAATGTTTTGCTGCAATTGTACAGGGACTTGGCGAGACAACATCTGGAATACTACATGTGGTTTTGGTCTACTTACTTGAGGAAGGATGTTCTGGCCGTGGACAGAGAGCAAAAAAGACCTAGCAGACTAATTCCTGGGATTTCAGGACTGATGCATGAAGAAAGATTGGATCAGTAAAAACTATATTCTCTGGAGCTTAGAAGAATGACGGATGATCTCACAGAAACCTATAAAATTCTAAAAGGGCTAGACAGGAAGGTGAAACACAGGAAGGATGTTCCCACTGACCAGGGAGTCCAGAACCAGGAGTCACAGTCTAAGGATAGTGGGCATGCCATTTTGGATAGAGATGAAGAGAAATTTCTGCATCCAGGGAATGGTGAGGCTGTGCAATTCCCTGCCACAGAAAGCGCGGTATTTAACATCTATAAAAGGGAACAAAGCAATGGATGCTCTACAGGAGTACAGAAAACACAGGGGGTAGCTCAAGGGAAAAAAAACAGGAGAGCAAACAGTGAGCATAAGAAAATATTGCTGGGCAAGATTAGGGAGAATCTCAAGATATTATACAAGTATTGTGATGATACTATGGCTTTAAGAGATATATTTTGTCCTTTTCTTTAAAGCAAAGAGGTAACACGAATGGTCTGCTTCAAGCCATAAAGTAAACAACTTGTGAGGGTTAGGTTTTTTTCTAAAAATACTGGGACAATTGAAGCACCTGAATGGGTGTGGTCAAGCTCCCACAGAACCAAGATTTTAGTTTTAGCTTTCAGTAGCAGTTGCTGGGGTCTTGAAGCTGAATGTGGAAGCTGTTATTCCTCTCTTAATTACAGATAAAAGCTGAACTTCTCTTTCTTCCGCTAGAATTGCATGTGAGACAATCTATTTTACTGACTTTGCCCTTGCCAAGGGTGTGAGTATGGGATGTTAGCATATTGGAACAGTTACCATTAGCAGTTAAATAATCTATTATTCTGTTAAGTTTTCCAATAGAGTTAAGATATTCCAATTCTTCTTTTTTGTGTTTCTATTTTAACTACAGTGTAAAAATAAAGTGTGTTTTACTTCAAACCTGTAGATTGACCCATCAAATTACAATTGTTAACTGTGAATTAATGCATGACCAATGCGAGGCTCTTAAGATTTGCCTGACTGCCTCTGGGTTCAGGGACGAATTTCCCAGGCTTCTGCCCGAAATTGGCTTACGCTTCTATTTGTCTCACCTAGGAGAATGCATGACTGCAGAACGGAATGTAGCAGAGATTTCATTGTAAACCTAGGCTACGCAATGTCTACGTGACAGGTGAGATAGGCCAGTTAACATTTTCCTGTGCTTTCTCAGCTTCTAGACTGAAGTGGAGTTAGAAGATGCAATATTTATCTGATGACATGTAATCACATTAAGCTACTTGATTCAAACTAGAATCTGGAATGATTGAGGATAAGATGAGATGATATTTCATCAGCATGGTACCTGTGTTGCTCTGACACGGAGCACTGCAGTGTAGTCATGTGATGAGGCCGGTGTAGATCTCAATGTTTGAGCAGTCGTGTGAAAAACCTGAGCAAAAATGAGAGAAGACGTTCAGTTTGTATCATTGTACTCCTGTGATAGTATTAGCGAGAGATGCCCAATTCCTGTACAACTTTCAGACTATATGCTAAGCAAAGACTCTGTTGGTATGGACCTCAGACAATTAGATACACCGATATTTCTACTTAGGACAGACACATGCAGTAATCCAGTCCAATAACAGCCCAATTATAAAGACAATATGATGAACCGGGCAGATGAAATTTAATGCAGAGAAGAGGGAAGTGAAATGTTTTGATAGGGAGCATAAGGAGAGGCAATAAAACGAATCAATATAAATTTTAAAATGAGTAACAGAACAGAAATCTACAAAGTGTATATGAACAAAATCCTCAAGCTGTGACAGCACAAGTTGAGAAGGCTGTTTCATAAAATATCCATGGTTTTATAAAGAGGTGTAGAAAAGCAAGGGTTTTATGGGAAAGCTTCATTACACTGATTAAGCCCTAGTTGAGCATTTTGGCCCAAACTGGACACTAATCTTTAGAAAGAGTTTCAAGGGGACCTAGGAGATTCATAACAAGGTTACTAGGGTTTAAAAGGCTTCAGTTGTATGGAGAGACAGTCAGAAGTCAAATTGTTCTCCTAAGAGCAGAGAAGGCTGAAAGGAAATTTAAAGATAGTTTTAAAATTGCAAAAGAGTCTGAGAAAGTAAATAAGAAACTATTCCCAGCGGCAAAAGGATCAGTCGTCACAGACACACATTTAAGGCAAATGACCTGCTATGTTGAAAGATGCCGAGGCATGGTACATTGGCACGATCATGCAAATGCTACAGCAATGGATAAACGGACACTACGTAACAATCACGAGGCAAGATTCCCTCCCACTTGGGAAGCTCTTCAGTGGTGAAGGACATTCAGCCTTTGATCTTTGGGAAACCGTCCTCCAAGGAAGTCTTCGAGAGACACAACAACGCAGAATTGCTGAGCAGAAACTGATAGCCAACTTCTGTAGCCACGACGACGGCCTCAACCATGATCTTAGGTTCATGTAACCCCACCATACTGTTCTGTGTTTGCAAAATCTTCCTTCTGTTCTGTTTTGACACCATCACCTTGATAATGTATTATCCCTCTACCTTAATTAGTTCCACAAACAGAAGTTGCTGGAAAAACTCAGCAGGTCTGGCAGCATCTGCGAAGAGAAATCAGGGTTAACATTTTGGGTCCGGTGCCCCTTCCTCAGAACTTAATTAGGTTGTACAATTTTGGATTACTTGTTACTTTGGTTAAACCCTCGTCATGCGACTCTGATACCTATTATGTTATTCCAGCCATTCGGTCTATCTCTAGTACCATTTTGTTTTTGATTTTTTGTAATTATCTCTCTGCCTCAATTAATCGATTCATAGGTCATCCTTCACTTGCTATTCAGCTGTTGACACTTTACTCACACTGTTTCTCGCTTCTTATCACCTGCAAAGACTTGTTATTCAGCCTATCTACACTTCGCTCAGACTATTTGTACTTCTCTGTTGACATGCTTAATTACCTGGAATTATCTTGCCATTATCTCTCTATCTATATATTCTGTGCCTATGTGCTTCCCTCCACTTCACCTGATGAAGGAGCAGCACTCCAAAATCTTGTGATTTCAAATAAACCTGTTGGACTATAACCTGGTGGCATGTGACTTCTGACTTTGTCCACCCCAGTCCAACACCGGTACGTCCACACCAGAGTACTAAAGGTAGTGGCCCTAGAAGTAGTGGATACATGGTAGTGATCTTCGAAGATTCTATAGACTTTGGAACAGCTCCTGCAAGATTAGAAAGAAGCTAATGTCATCCCTCTACTTAAAAAGGGAGGCAGAGAGAAAACAGAAAACATTAGCAGTCTGACAACATTAAGAGCGAAAATGCTACAGTCCATTATTAAAGATCGGAAAGAAGTGGCAGGATTAGACAAAGAAAGCATGGATTTACGAAAGGGAATTATTTGAGGATATAACCAGACGAAGGGGAGACAGTGGGTGTTGTTTATTTGTCTTCTAGAAGGCTTTCAACAAAGTCCCATGTAAGACATTAGCGTGAGAGAGATAGTAGGAACTGCAGATGCTGGAGAATCCAAGGCAACAAGGTGCAGAGCTGGATGAACACGGCAGGCCAAGCAGCATCATAGGAGCAGAAAGGCCGATGTTTCAGGCCTAGAACCTTCATCAGAAATGTATATGAAGGGTCTAGGCCCAAAACGTCAGCCTTTCTGCTCCTATGATGCTGCTTGGCCTGCTGTGTTCATCCAGCTCTGCACCTTGTTGTCTAAGACATTAGCATGTATAGTTAAAGCACATGGAACTGAGGCAGTGTACTGAAACGGATAGAAAACTTATTGGCAGACAGAAAACAAACAGTAGGAATGAACAAGTCTTTTTCTGCATGGCAGGCAGTTATTGGTGGGGTGCCAAAGGGTTCCCAACTATTCACAATAATACATTAATGACTTAGATAAGGGAAATAAATGTAATATCTTCAAATATGCAGACAGCACAAAGCTAGGTGTGAAGATGAGCTGTGAGGAGAATGTAGAGATGTGTCAGTGTGATTTGGACAGGCTGGGTGAGTGGGCAAATGCATGGCAGATGCAGTGTATTATGGATAAATGTGAGGGTATCTACTTGGGTAGCAAAACAGAAAGGCAGATTGAATAGCTATAAATTGAGAGAGGGGAACATGCAACGACACCTGGATCTCCTCGTACAACAGTTGCTGAAGGTAAGCATGCAGGTGTAGCAGGCAGTCAAGAAGTTAAAAAGTAGATTGGTCTTTATAGTGAAAAAATTTAAGTACAAGAAAAGGGATGTCTTGTTGCAGTTACACAGGGCCAGAATAAAACCACGCCTGGAGCACTGTGTGCAATTTTGATCTCATTATCTGAGGAAGAAAGTTCTGGCTATGGTCAAAAAGCAGCGAAGGTTTACGAGACCTGGGACTGTTGGACTGATGTATGAGTACGGGTCTTAATTGGTCAGGATATGTTCAGGGCAGTTCAGAAGAACGAGAGGGAATCCCATAAAAACTTATAGAATTCTAACAGGAGTACACAGGGTAAATGCAGCAAGGATTTCCTAATGACCGGGAAGTCCACAACCAGGGGTCACAGTCTAAGGATAGGAGGGTTAATAATTTAGGACTGAGATGAGGACAGATTTCTTCATCCAGAGAGTGGCAAGCCTGTGGAATTCACCATCACAAAGTAGTCAAGGTCAAATATTGTATGATTTCAAAAAGAATTTGGACACAGCACTTGGGGCTAAAGGGATCAAAAGAAAATGGAGAAAAGTGAGAACAAGCACTTGAGTTGGATGATCAGCTGCTCCTGTTTTCTATGTTTCGATGCCCAGAGTGCTAGAATTCTTCCCTGAACACACTGCCTTTTTCGCTTACTTTAAGACGCTGTTTATAACAGACAATGTTGTCGAGGAGAATACCGAGATACAGGCTATTAGACTAGGCGGGATTGAGGTTCATAAGGAGGAGGTGTTAGCAATTCTGGAAGGTGTGAAAATAGATAAGTCCCCTGGGCCGGATGGGATTTATCCTAGGATTCTCTGGGAAGCTAGAGAGGAGATTGCAGAGCCTTTGGCTTTGATCTTTATGTCATCATTGTCTTCAGGAATAGTGCCAGAAGACTGGAGACTAGCAAATGTTGTCCCCTTGTTCAAGAAGGGGAGTAGAGACAACCCTGGTAATTATAGACCAGTGAGCCTTACTTTGGTTGTGGGTAAAGTGTTGGAAAGGATTATAAGAGATAGGATTTATAATCATCTAGAAAGGAATAATTTGATTAGGGATAGTCAACACGGTTTTGTGAAGGGTAGGTAGTGCCTCACAAACCTTATTGAGTTCTTTGAGAAGGTGACCAAACAGGTGGATGAGGGTAAAGCAGTTGATGTGGTGTTTCTGGATTTCAGTAAAGCATTTGATAAGGGTCCCCATGGTAGACTATTGCAGAAAGTACTGAGGCATGGGATTGAGGGTGATTTAGTGGTTTGGATCAGAAATTGGCTAGCTGTAAGAAGACAGAGGGTGGTGGTTGATGGGAAATGTTCATCCTGGGGTTCAGCTACTAGTGGTGTACCTCAAGGATCTGTTTTGGGGCCACTGCTGTTTGTCATTTTTATAAATGACCTGGATGAGG
>NC_063332.1:177685522-177716423 GCF_021869965.1 Rhincodon typus
GTCTAGGCCCGAAACGTCAGCCTCTCTGCTCCTATGATGCTGCTTGGCCTGCTGTGTTCATCCAGCCCTGCACCTTGTTGTCAACAGTGTGTGTTCCCTGATTTCAATTGACTGCAATTTTGTTGTGCCTTTTTAATGCCACACTCCGTCATTGCGGCCTTTATGTCAAGTACACTCACTCTCAGCTCAGCTCAGGAATCTAGCTCTTTTGTCCATATTTAGACCAAGGCTATGAGGTGGTCAGGAGCCAATTTTCCGTGGCAGGACCCAAACTGAGGGTCAGTGAGCAGGTTATACCTTTGGACACACCACTTCAATGGCCTCGTCAACAACCTGCTTCACCACTTATCTAGTGAACAAGAGTAGCCGGATGGGGTGTTAATTGGCCAAGTTGGGTTTGTCCTAAAATGTTCGCACAGAATTTACCTACAATTGACACAGCGTCAGATAGATGCCAGTTACGTAGCTGTACGCAAGCAGCTTGGTAGGGATGTGGCAAAATCTGGAGAACACATCTGCAGTACTACTGCTGGGCTGTGTTAGGTTCCAACACTTTTGCAATGTCCAGTGCCTTCAACTATTTATAGATTGGATTGAATTGGCTGCAGACTGGTATTTGAGATACTGGCAACTACTGGATGTGTTGTCCCAGTCGAATTCTCACTGGTCTCAATACACATGGACAAAGAAGGACACAAATTCAACTGGGACAACACATCCATAATAGTACAAGCAGAGACATGCGAGGGAATTCCTGGAGGCCAGGCATTCCAACTGGAACTCCATCAACAAACACATTGAACTGGACCCGATATACAAACCACTGAAAAACTGAACTGAAAGTGATGCCAACCACCCCAACAAACAGAGGCATACAATTAATAAGCGGGACAGAACACGAACAGTTCACCAGAGGCACACTGATGATGTTACCTAGCAGGGTGACAAAATGTGTGCAAACACACCTACTCAGCGAGCAAGTCTACAATCTCATCTACAACCCGAGCTACAAATCTGCTCAAAAACATTAACACTTAAGTGCTTTGAGTGCATGCATTCTGACAGACAGTGGCGGCGGCGGCAGATCATGGTTGAGTGAACTGTCCCGAGTCTTACATTTATAACACTGGTGGATTTCTGGCAGACTATCCAGGATCCAGATGACACAGAACTTGCTGTCAACCTTTCCAGTAGAGAAAGTATTCACCTGCTTGTTCCTTCGACTGTCCCTCCTCATGGAAGTGGGTATTATTTGAGGATTGTCACATCAATTTGGAGTCTTGATAAATCACGAAGATTTTTAACACTTCTCGTCGATTCTTATTTGTCCTGGAGAAGGTGGCTGCCTCCTTGAACCTCTGCAGTCCTGTGCCTGTTGGGATGTCTAGTGTCGCTCAGAAGGAAGGAAGTTCCAAGATTTTATCTCAGCAAAAGTGAAGAGACAAGAAGATAATTTCAAGTCAGGATGGAGTGTGACTTTGAGGGGAATTTGCAGGTAGTGATATTCTCATGCATCTGTTGCCATTGTTCTTCGAAATGAAAAAGGTCACAGAAGTGGAAGGTGCTGTCAAGAACTCTTGATGAGTTACTGCACAATAGCTTGTAATGGAATATGCTGATGCCACTGTGTGTCAGTGGTGGACAAGATCATAATTGAAGGTGGTGGATGGGTCGTCAATCAAGCATGATGCCTTGCCCCAGATAACATTGAGCTTCAGTAGTGTTGTACAATAACCATTCAGATGGTTAGACCAAGGACACCACCTCTAGGACCATCTGCAGCCGAGATAAATGACCTCCAACAGCCACAACCACCTTCCTTCTGTGAGATATGAGTTTTCCTTCAGATTCCCAATGATTTCACTTCTGCAAGAGCTCCTTACAATACCGCCATACTCAGTTGACTGCTGTCACCATGTCAAGGTTAGTCACTCTCATCTCAACAGTTCAGCTCTTTTGTCCATATCTGGACTAAAACCGCAGTGAAGGCAAGAGCTACGGGGCCTGGTGGAATCCAAATCATCTGTCAGTGAGCAGGTTATTCCTTTGCAAGCGCTACTTGATAGCACTGTTGCAAAGACCACTTTTTTTTTCTTTATTTTGGATTATAAACCAAAATGGGAAAAAGGACTGCATTAAACCAAGGACTGTGGAATAAGTTGCTGCACTTTTGAAAACAAGTCATTTGAACTCATTGTGAGTTGCGTTTACACTAAGAGATAGTATGAACTGTCGATGCAAGAGCCAGAGATAACACAGTGTGGAGCTGGAGGAACACAGCAGGTCAGACAGCATCAGACGAGCAGGAAAGTCGACGTTTCGGGTCGGGTCCCTTCTTCAGAAATGGGGGAGGGGGAAGGGTGCTCAAAAATAATTAGAGAGACAATGGGTGGGGCAAGGGAAGGTAGGTGGGGTGGTGATAGGTGAGTGCAGGTAGGCAATGGTGGGGATTGGTCTGTGAGGTGGGAGAGAAGATGGACAGGTTGTGTCAAGTCAAGGAGGCGGGATGAGTGGGAGGGTTGGTCATGGGATGAGGCTGGGGGTGAGGAGAGTTTGAGACTGGTAAAATCCACATTTAGGCCATTGAGCTGTAGGCTCCCAAGGCGGAACATGAGGTGCAGCTCCTCCAGTTTCCAGGTGGCGTCATTGTGGCACTGGAAGCGGCCCAGAATAGACATGTTATCCAGGGATTGGGAGGGGGCGTTTAAATGGTTCGTGACCGGAAGGTGTTGTCTTTTGTTGCGAACAGAGCGCAGGCGCTCTACAGAGCAGTCTCCGAGCCTCCGCTTGGTCTCATCGATGTAGAGGAGGCCACATCAGGAGCAGTGGATGCAATAGACCACATTGACGGATGTGCAGGTGAACCTCTGTCTGATGTGAAAGGTTTGTTTGGTGCCTTGAATGGAGGTGAGGGGGGAGGTGTACAGGCAGGTGTAGCACTTCCTGCGGTCGGAGGGAAAGGTGCCAGGAGTGGGGGGGCGAGTGGGGAGTGTGGAGCAGACGAGGGAGTCGTGGAGAGAGCCGTCCCTGTGAAAGATAGATAGGGGTGGGGAGGGAAATATATCTTTGGTTGTGGGGTCGGATTGTAGGTGGCGGAAGTGGCAGAGAATGATACATTGGATACGGAGGTTAGTGGGGTGATACGTGAGGACAAGGGGGATTCTGTCTTTGTTTTTGTTGGGCGGAGGGGACGTGAGGGCAGAAGTGCGGGAAACACAAGAGATGCGGTCGAGAGCATTTTTGACCACTGAAGGAGGGAAGTTGCGGTCCTTGAAATAAGAGGACATTTGGGATGTTCGGGAGTGGAATGCCCCATCAAGGAGCAGACACAGCAGAGGAATTGGGAATAGGGGATAGCATTCTTGCAGGAAGGTAGGTGAGAAGAGGTGTAGTCTAGGTAGCTGTGGGAGTTGGTGGGCTTGAAATAGATATTGGTTTCAAGGTGGTCACCAGAGATGGATACAGAGAGGTCCAGGAAGGAGAGAGAGGTATTGCTTGGTTCAAGCAGTGGGGAAAGTTCTCTCAGACACTCCAGCACTATGGATATGTGCCAAGCAAGCTTCACCCACAGTCAACCACTCATTGGTTGTTGCAATCGAGTCCATTTTCGATGGCCAGAGTCACCAGCACGAAAACAAGTCTCTACTGGCTCCAAGACACGTGAATGGAGCATGTGAACACCATACAGGCAGATCCTCAAGACAGGGACAGAGAAAGGGCTTCTCTCACTTTCTGCAGTGAAATAACTAAAACCTAAATCTATTCTACCCTACCAGTTGTTGCCCCTGACAAGTAAATGACACACAGAACAATCAGTAGGTGAACACTCTATGTCTTTGACAAAGAATCTGGAAATAAGAATTCAAGGTTTGGAAGAAGCGAAGGGGACAGCTCATCGAATCCTGTGGACTAATACTGTTCAACTGTGATTCACCAGTATTTTTCCTCCACCCATAACATAAAATCTGTTGATGGATTTCTTAATGTCTATCTGACATGGGTAGAGGTTTAGAGATGGCTCGTGGAGTTATATGTTGATAATTGATATATGTGTTTGCCTGTGGTTAGGCTGATGTGTTTGTAATAAACAATAGTTCAGAATGTGTATAGAAACCTAGTCAGTGCTTTCTACTAACCTGAGTCCAGCAGGCAGGTAAATTGGGGACTTTGAGTAATTTGATGAAATTTTGAACTCTTGTGATGATCCCAGGGGTAGGGGGCTCAGGTATCATTGCACTTTACAGTAATTGTGACACTGTTGACAAGCCCTTCCATCACCTTTCCAATAATTGGGAATAGGCTCATCGGAGATAATTGATGATTAGAATTTTTTTGCGACTAGGGCATACCTGGGCTATTTTCAACAGTCAAGTAGATGCCAGTTTTGTAGCTGTTCTGGAGCAGTTTGCCTGGGGAAGGCCTAGCTGTGGGACACAAGTCTTCAGCATTATTGCTGGAATGTCATCAGGGCCAATAGTCTTTGCAATACCCAAAGCCTTCAGCTGTTTCTGTGGAATAAATGGAATTAGCTGAAGACTGAAGATCTTTGATCCTCACATGAACTCAACAGGAGGCTGAGATGGATCATCCACTTGACACGACTGACTAAAGGTGGATGCAAGTGCATCAGCCTTTTCTTTTGCACTAATGTACTGGGATCCTCCATCTTGTAAGACAAGAATATTTGTGGAGCTTCCTCCTCCTCCTCTAGTTTATTGCTGAATTATCCACTACCATTCATGACTGGATGTGGCAGGACTGCAGAAGCTAGATCTGATCGGTTGGTTGTGGGATTGTTTAGCTTTATCTATTGCATGCAGCTTCTGCTGTTTGCCATGCAAACGGCCCGACGTTGTAGCTTCAGCAGATTGACACCTCAATTTTACAAATGCCTTGTGCTCTTCATTGAAGCTTGACAGGGTAGATGCTGCAAGGAGACTTCCTCTTGTGGAGAAATTTAGAAATTGAGGATCAATGAATGCATTGATATCTACAAGGAAGTCAAAAGTGGTGGGAGTTATGGACAGAAAGGTAAAGTCACAATCAGATCTGCAATGAGATAGCAGGAACTGCTGTGTTCGTCCAGCTCTGCACCTTGTTGTCTCAGATCTGCAATGGTCAGTTTGTAATATTGATTAGTGAAGCAGGCTCAGTGGGACTTGTAGGCCTCCTCCTGCTTTTATTTCTTCAGAATTCACAAAGTTGGTATCCTTCCCCCAGACCTTTTGAAATGTTTAATTTTCAAATGGTTTATGCAATTGCTCTGGATGTGACATTATGCCATTCTCACTGGTCTAGCAAACCATGAGCTCAGTCTGATGCTTTGTGGAGATGGATTCAAATCCCACCGGAGCAGTTGGCAGAGCTTATGTTTAAGCAAACTTGAATTGAAAGCTAAGCTCAGTAATATTGGCCACAAAATCATTGTTGACTGTCATAAAAACCACATCTGGTTCACTAATGTCCTTTAGGGAGAGAAATCTGCTGTCCTTACCTAGTTTGATCCACGTGACTCCAGATCCAATGTGGTTAACTCTTAAACAGCCCTCTGAAATACCTGGGCAAATCACTCAGATCAAGACCACTTAGGAATGGGCAACAAACACTGACCTTACCAATGACACCTGCGTCCATGAAAGAATAAATTGAAGCTACCATGAATTCTGCCACCATCAATGTTTCTGGTAGGAATTCCATATCCAAACAGGACTAACATTTGAAATATTTTCTTGTTTAAAACCAAATGTAAAGGCTGCAGAGAAACAATTGAATGAAGAGGACAACAATCCTATTGCCATCACCATCATCTAGGCCAGTTCAAAGCACATCCTTGGGGGACAGTCTTCATAATATCAAACTCTTAATTCCCCAAAGCCTGTCCACCATCGACATAGCACAAATCAGGAGTGGAACAGAATATTCTCTACTTTCCTGGTTGAGTGCAGCTCTGACAAGTTTCAAGAAGCTCAACATCATCCAGGTGAAAGCATCTTGTTTAATCAGTAACCCACGCCCCATGTTAAACATTCACTCTCTCCACCATTGGCACACAACAGCAGCACTGTGCACCACAAACAAGGTCCTGCAGAAACTCAGCAAGCCTCTTTCAATGGCACAAACCTAGGACCTCTCCAATCATGAAGGATAAAAGCACCGAATATGTGGGAACAGCATCAGCTCGAAGTTATACACCATTCTGACTTGAAATCACATTATCATTCCATTACTGTAGCTGGGTTTTAATTCTGGAACTCCCTTCCTAACAGCATTGTGGCATTAATACACCTGATGAACTGTTGCAAGCTGGAAGCACTCTGCCATGTTTTCAAGAGCAACTAAGGGTGACCAACAAATTCTGGCCTTGCCATCAACACCCACATTCGTTACAAAAATAAAACTATGACTGTTGCGAGCTCCTGTACTACCTCATTATCTGCACAATGACACCATATTCTTATGGGATGACTGACACAATCCAGTAAGCAAGAATGCAGAATTCTCTCATTTTGCAACAACCCTTCACTATCTTCATTGGCAAATACTGGTCAGTGTGTTGAAGGTATACCGCTTGATTATGGAAACGGTTGAATCAAATTTGAGTGCAGAAAAATATTGTCTGGTCCAGGAAATTTTTTTTTCTTTCTTTGTTCATTCAAGGGATGAGGGACGTTGCTGGCTAGGCAGCATTTATTGCCCATCCCTAATTGCCCAGAGGACAGTTCAGGGTAAACCACATTGCTGTGGATCTGGAGTCACATGTAGGCCAGACCTGATAAGGATGGTACTTTCCTTCCCTAAATGACATTAGTGACGTTAGTGAACCAGATGGGTTTTTCCAACAATCAACAATGGATTCAGTCATTGTTAGATTCTTAATTCCAGACATTTATTCAATTCAAATTCCATCATCTGCCGTGGTGGGATTCGAACCCGGGTCCCCAGAACATAACCGGGTCTCTGGATTAACAGTCCACTGATAATACCATTAGGCCATCACCTCCCGTCATACTAGTTTAATAGAATAAAAATCGTGGTTTAATACCATAGAGGATGGGAGGTGACTACCAAGTTCTAATACATATGACTGCGACTACAGATATAAAAGGAAAAGTTCAAAACGAACAAGCTGAGAAAGAGAGAGACTTTCAAAAAAAATAGTAAACAGTGTCAGTGAAACCCTAGCGCATCACGAGCAGCATCAATGCAGCCCTGGAGTATTAGCCAACATTGTTGAAAGAGCACTGGAGTGTTTGTAAGCATCAGCCATTTCGTACTGGCAAACAGGCAAGCATGCCACACTGTGCTGGAGTACTGGCAAAAATCAGCCACTCCACACCAGAGACTGAGCAAGCATCATCCGCACCTAGCTGGGGCATTAGCAAGAATGCGCAGGTCTTATGAGGAAAGGTTGAGAGAGCTAGAGCTTTTCTCATTGGAGCTAAGAAGAATGAGGGGTGACTTGATAGAGGTTTACAAGATGATGAGAGACAGAGATAGAGTGGATAGCCAGAGACTTTTTCCCAGGGTGGAAATGACTATTACAAGGGGGCATAATTTTAAGGTGATTGGAGGAAGGTATAGGGGAGATGTCAGAGGTAGGATCCTTACACAGAGAGTGGTGGGTGCACGGAATGCACTGCCAGTGGTGGTGGGAGAGTCAGAAACATTAGGGACATTTAAGTGTCTCTTGGATAGACACAGGGATGATAGTATAATGTAGGGTAGTTTGATCTTAGAGTAGAATAATAGGTTGGCACAACATTGTGGGCCTAAGGGCCTGTACTGTGCTGTGCTATGTTCTATGTTGTTAAGTATCTGCCACACCAAGTTGGAGCATGAGCAAGCATTGGCAACACCAAGCTAAAGCATTGACAAGTATCATTAACATAGCACCAGTCCATTAAGTAGCTTCGTTAATTGCACTGGAATGATAGTAAGCACCATTCACACTTCAGTGGAATCATTAATTAATGGAACGTAGGAACATTGGCAATCACATTTAATTAACACAACACTGCAGCATGGAGAAGTACTGTATCAATGGAAATTGCAGCATAAAGAAAAAGTTGCAAATCAGAAGGTATTTTGACATTATAAGGTATTAAAAGAGGCCTCGATTTAGCAAAGGCTGGTTTGCAGAATGGTCGCTTGTACTTAAGAGGATTGCAAGCTGCCTCAATTTTGTCAACATCTTCATTCACCGTATCAAAATACAAAGTTCCAAAAGGAGTAACAGTAAAGCATCCCAAAGTTCTGAAGTAGCAACAGGCAAACTGCATGGAAATTTTAAAAAAGCCGAGCAACAAAAATAACATTGCAAACTCATTCAAATAGTCATTAAATGGAACATTTGCCAAAAGATTAAATAAATAATGGCCTTGCACATTTTAAACCTAACAGTATATATATTTTAATACTGAAGAAGTCTAAATGGGGTCAAATGTCAAATATTTACCACTATGCCCTCTCCACTCATCAACGCCCAACCCCGCCACATCCCCAACAGTCAGAGTCATACAGCACGGAAAAAGACTGCTTGGTCCAACTAGTCTATACCAACCATAATCCCAAACTAAACTAGTCCCACCTGCCTGCGCTTGGCCCATATCGCTCCAAACATTTCTTATTCACGTATTTACCCAAATGTCTTTTCAACGTTGTAACTGTACCTGCATTCATCCTTCCTCTGCAAGTTCATTCCACACATGAATCACTCATGTAAAATAAACTGCCCATGTCTTTTTTGAAATCTTTCTCCTCTCACCTTAAAAATATGTCCCCTACTCTTGAAATCCTCCACCTGAGGGAAAAGGCACCAGCCATTCACCTCATCTATACCCTCCATGGATGTTATAAATCTCTATAAGGTCATCCCTCAACCTCTTATGCTCTAGCGAAAGAAGTCCCAGCCTATCCAGGCTCTCCCTGTAACTCAAACCCTCCATTCCAGCAACATCATTGTAAATCTTTTCTGAACCCTCTCTAATTTAATAATATCCTTCCTATGCAAGGGAGGCCAGAACCAGACACAGTACTCCAGAAGAGGCCTCACCAATATCCTATACAAGCTCAACATGACATTCCAAATCAGATACTCAAAGGTCTGAGCAATGAAAGCAAGTGTTGAAAAGCTACATCGCCAACCCTTCCGAACTCTGACAATAGAAATGTCAACTCTCGACACAGATGGAACCCAAAGTTTTGTTCCAGGATTTTCTGCTGTTATTACAGATGCTCAACAATGGGTGACCTTCCAGCACAGAGAAAATGGGGAGTGAATCTTCCAGGGGTATACAGGAAGAGAATAATACACTGCATCTCTATTAATGTAACTTTCAGCAGCCCTGGACAGCAGCATTTCATGGCAACATCACTTTCAAACATTTTTAATTCAACAACCATTTAATTTAATCAACCATCTTCAGTTTGAATGAAAACCATCAGATGTTTTGCATTAAAGTTGCTGTTTTAGTTTTAGAGTCAAGAGTCTACAGCACAGAAAAAGACCTTTTCGCCCATCAAGTCAGCTTTGGTCACAAACAATCACCTAACTATTCTAATGCCATTTCCCAGCACTTGGCCCGTAGCCTCATTTGCCTTGGTGTCGCAAGTGCACATCTAAATACTTCCTCAATGTTATGAGGGTTTCTGCCTGTACCACCCTTATAGGCAGTGAGTTCCAGATTCCTATCACCCTCTGGGCAAAAAAGAAATGTCCTCGCATCTCCTGTAAATCTTCAACTCCTTACCTTAAACGTATGCTCATGGTTGCTTCTTCCTGTCTATGCCCCTCACAATTTTATACAACTTAATCATGTACCATTTCAGTCTCCTCTGCTCTCAGGAAAACAGCTCCAGTGTGTCCAGTCTCTCTTCATAAACTCTCTTGCTTGAATTTAGTTCCATAAGTCCATAAGTTATAGGAACAGAATTAGGCCATTCAGTCTATTGAGTTTGCTCTGCCATTCAATCATGGCTGATTTGTTTCTCAACCCTATTCTCCTGCCTTGTCCCTGTAACCCTTGATTCCCATGCTAATCAAGAAATCTATCTATTTCTGTTTTAAATACACTCAATTACTTGGTCTTCACAGCCCTGTGTGGCAATGTCTTCCACAGATTTGTCACCCTCGGGCTGAGGAGATTCTTCCTCATCTCAGTTTTAAAGGGTCATCCCTTTACCCTGAGACTGGGCCCTCAGATCCTTGTCTCTCCTACTAGTGGAGACATTTTCTCCATGTCCACTGTATCAGACTCCCCACCCCGATTTAAAATGTTTTTCTCAGCCTTGAGTACACATAACAACTCAGCATCTACAGCCCTTGGCAGTAAAGAATTCCAGATTTACTACTCTTGGAAAAACATCCTCCGCATCTCTTTAGTAACTGGGTCGCCCCTTACTGAGATTATGCCCTCTAGTTCTTGACTCTCCCAAGGGGAAACAACCTTTCCACACCTACCTTGACAATCCCCTAAGAATTTTGTTTTAATAAGATTACATCTCATTTTTCAAAACTCAGTGAGTACAGGCCAATTCCCAAAAATCAACTTAGTGAACCTTCACTGGACTGCCTCCAATTCCAGTGTATCATTCCTCAGATAAGGGGTCCAAAACCGTTCAATATGCCAGGTGTGCTCTAATCACACTAAAACTCGTGCAGTTTTAGTGATTTATGCAGGAGAAGGTGGTGTTGCAGCTTTCTGCAGTCTTTCCTCATTTAAATAATATACAGCCCCTCTATTCTTCTGGCAAAATGCACAACCTCACATTTTGCCACGTTATATTCTGCTAGGTTTTTACATACTCCACTAATCTACCTATATACAAACCAGAAAGTGAAGGGGGAACTTAAGCATGCAATTAGGAGAGCAAAGAAGGGGCATGAAAATGCACTGGCAGGTAAAATTCAGGAGAGTCCCAAGATATCATACAAGTATATTAAAATAATGAGAATATCTAGGGAAAGAGGAGCGCTCACTGGAGACTAAGGAGGCAACTTGCATGTGGAGCCAGAGGATATTTGTAGGCTACTAAATGAGCACTTCATTTGTGTCTTCACTCAAGAGAACGGAGATGTAGATACATAACTGGGCAAGACGGACTGTGAAGTTATTGAGCAGTTTGACATAGAGAACGAGGAGATAGTGAACATGTTGGCAGGCTTAAAATTAGACAAATGCCCAGGTCTGGATGAGTTGCATCCAGGGCTTCCAAGACAGGATCTTACAAGGGTTCTGACGTAAATTTTTATTTCATCTCTGGCCACAGGGGAGGTGCCACAGGACAAGAGGTTAACAAATGTTATTCCACTTTACAAGAAGGACGGTACAGATAGACCAGTGAACTACAGACCAGTTAGCCTCAAATCAGTGATAGGGAAACTATTGGAGAAAATTCTGAAGGAGAAAATTAATCACCACTTGGAGAAGCAAGGTTTGATCATAGATAATCAGCATTGCTTTGTCAAAGGGAGGTCATGCTTAACAAGTTTGATTAAATATTTCAAGAGGAGATCAGATGTAGATGAAGGTAGTACATTTAGAGATATACAGCATGGAAACAGACCCTTTGGTCCAACTCATCCATGCCGACCAGATATCCAAGATAAATCTTGAACCATTCGCTAGCATTTGGCCCATATCCATCTAAACCCTTCCTATTCATGTACCCATCCAGACACCTTTTAAACATTGTACTTGCACCAGCCTCCATCACTTCCTCTGGCAGCTCATTCCATTCACGCAAAGGGTGGTGCATGCAAAAGTTGCCCCTTAGGTCCGTTTTAAATCTTTCTCCTCTCACCTTAACCCGATGCCTTCTCGTTTTAGACTCACCCACCCTGGGGAAAAGACCTTGTCTATTTACGCTAGCCATGCCCCTCATGATTTTATAAACCTCTAAAGGTCACCCCTCAGCCTCCAACGCTCCAGGGAAAATAGCTCCAGCCTATTCAGCCTCTCATGATAGTTCAAACCCTCCAATCCTGGCAACATCCTTATAAATATTTTCTGAACACGTTCAAGTTTTTTAAATTCATTTTGTGGGATATGGGCATCACTAGCTGGCCAGCATTTCTGGCCCATCCTTAGCTGCCCTTGAGAAGGTGGTGGTGTGCTGCCTTCTTGAACCGCTGCAATCCTCCTGCTATGGGTTGGCCCACAATGCTTTTAGGGAGGGAATTCCAGGATTTTGACCCAGCGACAGTGAAGGAACGGCGATATATTTCCAAGTCAGGATGGTGAGTGACTTGGAGGGGAACTTGGAGGTGGTGGTGTTCCCACACGTCTGCTGCCCTTGTCCTTCGAGATGGAAATGGTTGTGGGTTTGGAAAGTGCTGTCTGAGGATCTTTGGTGAATTTCTGCAGTGCATCTTGTAGGTAGTACACACTGCTGTTACTGAGCATCGGTGGTGGAGGGTCTGACTGCTTGTCGGTGTAGTACCAATCAAGTGGGCTGCTTTGTCCTGGATGGTGTCAAGCTTTTTGAGTGTTGTTGGGGCTGCACTCATCCAGGTAAGTGGGGAGTATTCCATCACACTCCCGACATGTGCTTTGTAGATGGTGGACAGGCTTTGAGGAGTCAGGAGATGAGTTACTCGCCGCAGTATTCCGTGCTTCTAGCCTGCTCTTGTAGCCACTGTGTTTATATGGTGAATCCAGCTGAGTTTCTGGTCAATGGTAACCCCCAGGATGTTGATAGTGGGGGATTCAGTGATGGTAACACCATTGAATGTCATGGGGCGGTGGTTAGACTGTCTCTTATTGGTGATGGTCATAGCTTGGCATTTGTGTGGCGCGAATGTCACTTGCCACTTGTCAACCCAAGCCTGGATATTGTCCAGATCTTGTTGCATTTGAACATGGACTGCTTCAGTATCTGAGGAGTCACGAATGGTGCTGAACATAGTGCAATCATCGGTGAACATCCCCGCTTCTGACCTTACGATGGTGGGGGGGGGGGGGGGCAGGGGAAGGTCATTGATGAAGCAGCTGAAGATGGTTGGGCCTAGGACACCACCCTGGAGGAACTCCTGAAGAGATGTCCTGGAACGGAGATAATCGACCTCCCACAACCACGACCATCTTCCTACATGTCAAGTATGACTCCAACCACTGGAGCGTTTGCCCCCTGATACCCATCAATTCCAGTTTTGCTCAGGCTCCTTGATGCCACACTCGGTTGAATGCAGCCTTGATATGAAGGGCTGTCACTCTCACCCCACCTCTGGAATTCAGCCCTTTTGTCCATGTTTGAACCAACGCTGTAATGAGGTCAGGAGCTGAGTGGCCCTGGTGGAACCCAAACTAGGCGTCACTGAGCAGGTTATTTCTAAGCAGGTGCTGCTTGATAGCACTGTTGACGACACCTTCTATCACTTTACTGATGATTGAGAGTAGACTGATGGGACGGTAATTGGCCAGTTTGGATTTGTCCTGGTTTTTATGTACATGACATATTTGGGCAATTTTCCACATTGTCGAGTAGATACCAGTGTTGTAACTGTACTGGAACAGCTTGGTTAGGGGAGCCGCAAGTTCTGGAACACAAGTTTTCAGTACTACTGCCGGAATGTCGTCAGGCCGGTAGCCTCTGCAGTATCCAGCGTCTCCAACTGTTTCTTGATATCATGTGGAGTGAATCGAATTGGCTGAAGACTGGTATGTGTAATGCTGGGGACCACTGTAGGAAGCCGAGATGGGTCATCCACTTGGCACTTCTGGCTGAAGATTGCTGCAAATGATTCAGCCTTATCTTTTGCACTGATGTGCTGGGCTCTTCCATCATTGAGGATGGGGATATTTGTGGATCCTCCTCCTCCAGTGAGCTGTTTAATTGTCCACCACCATTCACGACTGGATGTGGCAGAACTGCAGAGCTTAGATCTAATCTGTTGGTTGTGGGATCACTTAGCTCTGTCTATCACTTGCTGCTTATGCTGTTTGGTGTGCAAGTAGTCCTGTTTGTGGCTTCACCAGGTTGATACCTCATCTTTAGGTATGCCTGGTACTGCTCCTGGCATGCCCTCCTGCACTCTTCATCGAACCAGGGTTGATCCCCTGGCTTGATGGTAATGGTTGAATGGGGGATATGCCGGGTCATGAGGTTACAAATTGTGTTAGAGTACAATTCTGCTGCTGTTGATGGTCCACAGGGCCTCATGGATGCCCAGTCTTGAATTGCTAGATCTGTGCGAAGTCTGTCTCATTTAGCGTGGTGATAGTGCCACACAACACAGTGGAGGTTGTTCTCAATGTGGAGGTGGGACTTCGTCTCCACAAGGGCTGTACAATGGTCACTCTTACCAATACTGTCTGGACAGATGCAACCGTAGCTGGCAGGTTAGTAAGGATGAGGTCAAGTATGTTTTTCCCTCTTGTTGGTTCCCTCACCAGCTGCCGCAGACCGAGTCTAGCAGCTATGTCCTGACCAGCTCGATCAGTAGTACTGCTACCGAGTCACTCTTGGTGGTGGACATTGAAATCATCCACCCAGAGTACATTTTGGGCCCTTGCCATCCTCAGTGCTTCCTCTAAGTGTTGTTCAACATTGAGGAGTACTGATTCATCAGCTGAGGGAGGATGGTACGTGGTAATCAGCAGGAGGTTTCCTTGCCCATGTTTAACTGGAAGCCATGAGACTTCATGGGGTCTGGAGTCAATGTTGAGGACTGCTAGAGCAACCCCTCCCGACTGTATACCACTATGCCACCCCCTCTGCTGGGTCTGTCCTGCTAGTGAGACAGGACATATCCAGGGATGGTGTGGTGATGTCTGGGACATTGTTTGTAAGGTATGATTCTGTGAGTATAACTATATCAGGCTGTTGCTTGACTAGTCTATGAGACAGCTCTCCCAATTTTGGCACTAACCCCCAGATGTTAGTGAGGAGGACTTTGCAGGGTCGACAGGGTTGTTTCTGCCGTTGTCTTTTCCGGTGCCTAGGTTGATGCCAGCTGATCCGTCCAGTTTCATTTCTTTGGGCAGTTGAAAGCCAACTACATTGCTATGGGTTTGGAGTCACATGTAGGCCAGACCAGGTGAGGGTGGCAGATATTCCTCCCTTGAAGTACATTAGTGAACCAGATGGGTTTTTCTGACAATCGGCAATGATTTCACGGTGATCAGTAGATTCTTAATTCCAGACTTTTTTTTTATTTTTTGAATTCCAATTGCACCATCAATTTCAAAACATATTTCCTATAGCAGGGAGACCAAAATTGCACACAATATTCCAGAAGTGGCCCAACCAATGTCCTGTACAACTGCAACAAGTCCTCCTAATTCCGATACTCAATGCACTGTCCAGTAAAGGCAAACATACCAAATGCCTTCTTCACTATCCTATCTATGTGTAACTCCACGTTCAAGGAACAATGAATCTGTATTCCAAGGTCTCTTTGTTCAGCAACACTCCCCAGGACCTTACCATTAAATGTATAAGCCCTGCCCAGATTTGCCTTTCCAAAATGCAGCACCTCACATTTATCTAAATTAAACTCCATCTGCCATTCCTCAGCTTATTGGCCCATCTGATCAAGATCCTGTTATATTTGGAGGTAACCTTCTTCGGTGTTCACTACACCTCCAATTTTGGTGTCATCTGCAAACCTACTAACTATACCTCCTATGTTCACTCCAAATCATTTAGATAAATGACAAAAAGCAGTGTATCCAACACCAATCCTTGTAGCACACAATTGGTCACAGGCTTCCAATCTGAAAAGCAACTTTCCACCACCACCCTCCGTTTTCCACTTTTAAGCCAGTTCTGTATCCCATGTGATCTAATCGTGCTCACCAGTATACTATGAAGAACCCCATCGAACGCCTTACAGTAGTCCATATAGACCGCATACACTGCTCTACCCTCATCAATCCTCTTTGTTACTTCTTCAAAAAACTCAATCAAGTTTTCGAGACACGATTTCCCACGCATAAAGCCATGTTGACTATCATTAATCAGTCCTTACCTTTCCAAATATATGTAAATTTTGTTCCTCAGAGTTCCTTCCAACAACTTCCCCACCACCGATGTCAGGCTCACCGGTCTATAGTTTCCTGACTTTTCCTTACCACCTTTCTTAAATAGTGGCACCACTTTAGCCAACCTTCCATCTTCTGACACCTCATCTGTGGCTATTGATAATACAAATATCTCAGCAACGGGCCCAGCAATCACTTCCCTAGCCTCGCACGGAGTTCTCGGGTACACCTGATCAGGTCCTGGGGATTTATCTACCTTGATGTATTTTAAGATGTCCAGCACCTCCTCTGTAATATGGACAATTTTCAAGCTGTCGCTATTTATTTCCCCACTTTCTATATCTTCTGTATCCTTCTCCACATAAACACTGATGCAAAGTACTTGTTTAGTATCACCTCCATCTCCTGCAATTCCTTACATAGGCAGCCTTGCTGATCTTTAAGCAGCCCTCACATCTCCCTAGTCACCCTTTTGTCCTTAATGTATTTATAAAATCCCTTTGGATTCTCCTTAACCCTATTTGCCAAAGCTATCTCATGACTCCTTTTTGCCCTCCTGATTTCCCTATTAAAGTATTCTCCTACTGTCTTCATACTCTAAGGATTCACTCGATCTTTGCTGTCTATACCTGACATATGCTTCCTTCTTTTTCTTGGCTGAAACCTCAATTTCTCTACTCATCTAGCATTCCCTACACCTACCAGCCTTGCCCATCACCTGAACAGGAACATACTGTCCCTGGACTTTCGTTATCTCATTTTTGAAGGCTTCGCATTTTCCAGCCGTTCCTTTTCCTGCAAACATCTGCCCCAATCAACTTTTGAAAGTTCTTGCTAATACTGTCAAAATTGGCCTTCTTCCAATTTAGAATTTTAACTTTTAGATCTGGTCTATCCTTCTCCATCACTATTTTAAAACTAACAGAATTATGGTCACTGGCCCCAAAGTGCTCCCCCACTGACACCTCAGTCACCTGCCCTGCATTATCTCCCAAGTTTTGCACCTTCTCTAGTAGGTCGATCCACATACTGAACCAGAAAAGGTTTTTAACAATTCCTCCCCATCCAAGCCTTTAACATTATGGCAGTCCCAGTCTATGTGTGGAAAGTTAAAATCCCCAACCAGAACCACCCTATCATTCTTAAGATAACAGAGATCTCCTTACAAATTTGTTTCTCGATTTCATGTTGACTATTGGGTGATCTATAGTACAATCCCAATAAGGTGATCATCCCTTTCTTATTTCTTAGTTCCACCCATAAAACTTCCCTGGACTTTTTCCCAGGAATATCTGAAGCACAGCTGTAATGTTATCCCTAATCAAAAATGCCACTCCCCCTCTTCTCTCGCCCCCTTTCTATCCTTCCTATAGCATCTACACCCTGGAACATTAAGCTGCTAGTCCATCTCTGAGCAATCTCTCTGTAATTGCTATGATATCCCAGCCTCAACCATACCCTGAATTCATCTGCCTTATCTGTTAGACCTCTTGCATTGAACTAAATGCAGTTTAATTTATCAGTCCTACCTCATTCTCGGCTTTGTTTCTGCCTGCCCTGACTGTTTGACTTGCTCCTTTTCCTAACTGCACCAGTCTCAGACTGATCTCTTTCCTCACCATCTCCCTGGGACCCCATCCACTTACTAGTTTAGATCATCCTGAGCAGCTCTAACAAATCTCCCCACCAGTATATTAGTCTCCTTCCAATGCAGGTGCAATGTGTCCTTCTTATACAGATCACTCCTACCGCAGAGAAGATTCCAATGATCCAAAAACATGAATCGTTCTCGCCTAGACAAGCTACTCAGCTACGCATTCATCTGCTCCATCGTCCTATTCCTAGCCTCACTAGCTCATGACACTGGGAGTAGTCCAGATATTACTACTGTCAAGGACCTAGTTTTTAAATTTCTGCCTAACTTTCTACACTTTCTCCTCGGGATCTCATCCTTCTCTCTTCCTATGTTGTCAGTTCCAACGTGCACAACGACTTCCTGCTGATCCCTCTCCCCTTTGAGAATATTCTGCATCTTCTTGATGTAGTTTGTGTGGATTTCAGCAAAGCGATTAACAAGGTCCCTGATGGGAGACTGGTAAAGGTAAAAGCACATAGGATTCAGGGTACCTTAGCAAGATGGATCCAAGATTGGCTCCAAGGTAGGAGATAGAGGGTAGTGGCAGAAGACTGTTTGACAGACTGCAGGCCAGTGTCCAGTGGTGTACCACAGGAATTGGTGCTGACAAGTAAAATTCATTGTTCATGATATGAATAAATTATACAGATGAAGATGTGAGAGGGGAAGACAAGTAAGTTTACAGATGACATGAAGGTGGTTAATAGTGAGGAAGAAGGACTTAGGTTAAAGGAAGATAAAGGCACACTGGGCAGATGGAATTTAATCCTAAGAAGTGTGAGGTGATGCACTTTGGGAGAAGTGACAAGACAAGGAAGTAATCAATGAATGGCTGGACACCAGGAAGCTTACTGGAAGAGAGGGATTTGGGGCGCTGGTTCACAGATCCCAGAGGGTGGCAGGTCAGGTTAATAAGGTGGCTAAAGAGGCAACGGGACATTTTCCTTTCTCAGTCATGGCATTAGTTGTCAGTAGTTGCAATCAGGGATAGTATAGTCAGGGGAGTCGACATTGTACTCCAAGGCCAGGATCCAGAATCCCAAAGACCGTGTTGCCTAATTGATGCCCAGGTTCAGGATATCGATTTGGGCCACAGTGGAACTTGGAGTGGGAGGGAAAAATACGTAGTTGTGGTCCACGTAGGTACCAATGATACAAGTAGAAACCAAGGAGTTCTGCTGAGGGAGTATGAGCAGCTAGGAGGCTAAATTAAAAAGCAGAACCAAACAGTTAATAATCTCTGGTTTAATACCTGAGCCATGAGCAAATTAGCACAGGGTCAACAAGATTAAAAAGGTACATGCGTGGCTCAAAGATTGGTGTAGGAGAAACAGATTCACTAGCAGTAGTCAACGTGGGGAGGAAAACAAATCAAGAGATAGAAAGGCATACAAGAAAGGCACTATTACAATAATCACAGGGGACATTGGCACCAGCACTGCGGAAAGAGAACTATTCCAATGGGGCAGACTCCACCTGAATCATGCTGGGACTAGAGTCCTGGCGAATTGCATAACTATAGCTATGATTACAGTTTTAAACTAAATAATGAGGTGGGGGGTGGGGGGCGGTGTTGGGTTCAGTTTCTTGGAAAACTATGAAAACAGATAAATGGGAGGAGGGCTTAGCAGAGGTTATTAAAGTTTCCAGAACAAGTAATAGGACAGAGAGTACAGAAAGGGTCAGCCATTTGACTTCAGATGCAGCAGATAAGGGGACAACTATGAGAAGGGGAGCAGTCAATGGAGGGTTGAGGCTGTCGTACTTAAATGCATGCACTATATAAAACAAGGCAAACGAGTTGTTTTAGCGCAGATTGAAATTGGCAGGTATGATGTTGTGGGTATCACAGAGATGTGCCTGCAAGGAGATCAAGGCTGGAAACTAAATATCCAAAGATACATGTCTTATCAAAAGAACAGGCAGATGGACAGAAGGGATGGAATTGCCTTGTTAGAAAGAAACGAAAATAAATTAACAGCAAGAAGTGACAGAGTCAGGAGGTATAGAATCTGTGTGGATAGTGTGGAAGAGCCGCAAAGGAAGAAAGATCCTGATGGAACTTGTGCACTGACCTCCTAGCAGTAGTCAATGCGGGGAGGAAAACAAATCAAGAGATAGAAAAGCATACAAGAAAGGCACTATTACAATAATCACAGGGAACTTCAATATGCAGGTGGACTGGGAAAATCAGGTTGGTAGTGGATCTCAAGGAAAGAATTTGTGAAATGTTTACAAGATGGCATTTTGGAGCAGCTTACGGTAAAAGCCTACAGGAAACAAGAAATTCTAGATTTAGTGATGTGTAATAAGGCAGACATGATTTGGGACCTTAAAATGAACGAACCACTCACAAAGACAGTGGCATAATATTATAGAATTCGCCCTTCAGTTTGAGAGGGGGAAGCTGGAATCCGATGTAGTGGTATTACAATTGAGTAAAATAACTACAAAGGTATCAATGAGGAACTGGCCAGAGTTGTTTAGAAGGGATGATGGTGGAGCAGCAATGGTTTGAGTTTCTGGGAGTAATTTGGGAAAATATTCATCCCAAGGAAGAAGAAACATACCAAGGGGAGGATGAGGCATGGCTGACAAGGGAAGCCAGAGACAACGTAAAAGCAAAAGAAAAAGCATACAATGTGGTGAGGATTAGTGGGAACCTTTAAAAACGAGCAGAGGATAACTAATAAAGCAAGAAGTGAGGAGAAGGCAAAATATGAAAGTAAGCCACCTCGTAATATAAAAGAAAATTGCAAAGATTTGTTTTTGGACCTGAAAGAGAAGAGAGAGGCAAGAGTGGACATTGAAGCACAGGAAAATGAGGCTGCAGAAATAGTAAAGGAGAAACAAAGAAATGGTGGAGGAACTGAATAGGTACGTTGCATCAGTTTAGGGGGAGGCAACGACCTCATGGTATTAGCGCTGTGCTGTTAATCCTGAGACCCAGGTTACGTTCTGGGGATCTGGCTTCGAATTCCACCATGGCAAATGGGAGAATTTGAATTTAATTTTTATAAACTCTGGAATTAAAAGTCTAACAATGACCACGAGTCCATTGTCCTTTGTCAGAAAAAAACCCATCTGGTTCACTATGTCCTTTAGAGAAGGAAACTGCCATTCGGGCCTGGTCTGACCTACATGCGACTCCAGATTCACAACAATGTGGTTGACTCTTAACTGCCCTCTCGCCAATTAGGATGGGTAATAAATGCTAGCCTAGTCAGCGCACTGTTTTTCCATGAGTGTACAAAAAAAATGTTTTCACAGTGGAAGGAACCAGCAGCATGCCAGAACATCGAGAGTGTCGAGGGCAGTAGCGAGTGTAGTGGCTAAGGAGAAGGTGCTGGGGAAGCTGATAGATCTGAAGGTGGATAAATCAACCAGACCAGATGGACTACACCCCAGTATTCTATACAGCTAGTGGAGGAGATTGTACAAGTATTGGCAGTGATTTTTCAGGAATCAGTGAGGGTCTCAGAGGACTGGAAAATGGCTAATGTGACATCCCCATTTAAGAAGGGAGGGAGGCAGAAGACAGGAAACTATAGGTCAGTTAACCTGACCTCAGTCATTGGTAAGATTTTAGAGTCCATTATTAAAAATGAGATTGTGAAGTAATTGGAAGTGCATGCAAAATTAAGCTGAGTCAGGACACCTTTGTTAAGGGAAGGACATGCCTGACAAATCTGTTATAGTTCTTTGAGAAAGTAACAAGCAAGTTGACAAAGGAGAGCCAGTGAACATGATTAATTTGGATTTCCACAAGGCCTTTGTCACATTACGACATAGGAGGCTGCTAAATAAGATAACAGCCCAAGATGTTAGGGGCAAGATACTGGCATGGATAGAGGATTGGCTGATTGGAAGACTGAATGGATAAATGGGTCTTTTTCAGGATAGCGGCCAGTGACTAGTGGAGTTCAGTCGCAGTCAGTGTTGGGACTACAACTATTCACATAATACATTAATGATTAGGGCGAAAGAACTGAGGGCATTGTTGCTAAGTTTGCAGATGACACAAAGACAGGTGGAGGGGGAGGTAGTGTTGAAAAGCAAGGATGTTACAGAAGGACTTGAATAGGCTATGAGAGTAGGCAAAAAAGTGGCAGATGGAATACAGTGAGGCAACGTGTAAGGTTGGAAGGAAGAATAGAGGCATAGACTATTTTCTAAACGGGGAAAGGCTTTGGAAATCTGAAGCACAAAGCGACATGGGAGTCGTAGTTCAGGATCCTCTTAAGGTTAACATGCAGGTTCAGCTAGCAGTTAAAGACAAATGCAATGTTAGCATTCATTTCAAGACAGCTAGAATACATGAGCAAAGATGTACTGTTGAAGCTACTTAAGCATCTGGTCAGATAGCATTTGAAATATTGAGAGGAGTTTTGGGCCCCAGATCAAAGGAAGGATATAATGGCGTTGGAGAGGGTCCAGAGATGTATACAAGAATGATTCTAGGGATGAAGAACTTGTCATATGAGGAGTGGCTAAGAACTCTGGGTCTGTACTCGATGGAGTTTAGAAGAATGAGGGGGACAATCTGATTGAACCTGAGAGAATAATGAGAGGCCTGAATAGAGTGGACATGAAGCACATTTTTCCACTGGTCAGAGAGACCAGGACACAAGGGCAGAGCCTCAGAGTGAAGGGATGACCCTTTAGAACTGAGACAGGGAGAAATATTTCAGTCAGAAGGTGGTGAATCTGTCAAACTCATTGCTGCAGAGGGCTGTGGAGGCCAAGTCATTGACTGTATTTAAGACAGAGAAAGATAGGTTCTTGATTGGTATGGGGATCATAGGTTAAGGAACAAAGGTAGGAGAGTGGGATTAAGAAACATATTAGCCATGATCGAATGGTGGAATGGTCTAATTTTGCTTCTATATCTAATTTCAATTACTAGAAGAGCGGAGAGGTTATGTTGGAGCTGTACAAAACTTAGTTAGGGCACAGCTGGAATACTGTGTGTAGTTCTGGTCGCCCCATAATAGGCAGGGTGCAATTGCACTGGATGGGGTGCAGAAGAGATTCAGCAGCACGTTGCCTGGTTTGGAGCATTTTAGCTATGAAGAGAGGCTCAGCCTGTTTTCTTTAGAGCAGAGAAAGCTGAGTGGGGGAACCTGCGATAATCAGGGGCATGGGCATGCTGGATAAAAAGCACTTGTTCCCTTTCACTGAATAATAAGGAGGCATAATTTTAAGCTGGAGGGCAAGAGGTTTAGGGGTGATTTGAGGAAAAATGTTTTCACCCAGAGGGTGGTGGTAATCTGGAATGCAGTGCGTGGGAGGCCAGTAGAGACAGGAAACCTCACAACCTTTAAACAGTACTTGGATGAGCACTTGAAATGTCATAACATTCAAGGCTCTGGGGGCGGGGTGCTGGAAAGTGGGATTAGCGTAGATAGGTTGGCACAGAACTGATCAGCTATTCTTCTGTGCTAGATGACTCCCCTTTTGACTCTGTGTCATCTTCATCACCTGCCTTCCCACGTATTTAAACTTGGCCACAGTACATTCACTTTCACTTACCTCATCCAAGTCACTAATATATATTGCAACTAATTGTGATCCTGGCATTGATCCCATTTTGAAAAACACCCCCCATTATCCCAACTTGCTTGTCTTCTATGAATCAACCAATTCTTAATTCATGCTAATATACTACTGCCAAAACCACGGATTCGTGCCTTATTAAGTCATCTAACACGAAGTATCTTATTGAATGTCTTTTGGAAATCCAAACATATTAAACCGACTGGTTCCCTTTATCTACATTGCATATTACTTTCTCGAAGAATTCTACTAAGTTTGTCAAATATGATTTCCCCTTCATGAAGCTTGATATTTGGTATTTTTAAATGTTCTGCTAATATATCCTTTGCAATAGAGTCCAACATTTTCCCAATGACTGATAATAAAGTAACTGAGCTACAGCTACCCTGCCTTTTTGAAGAAGCGTATTGGCAGTTTTCCAATCCACTGGGACTTATCCTTGAATCTAAGATATGAAATCTAAAAATACTAGAAATAAATCCAGAGACAGTAAGAACTGCCGATGCTGGAGTCAGAATCCAATCTCTTAGCTACCTCCTTTAAAATCTTTGGACGCAACCATCCAGTTGGCATACTTATCAGCCTTCATGCACATTAGTTTCCATAGTGTTTTTCTCTCTCCTGATAGTTACTGTATTCATTTCCCCTCCCCTTTTGGCCAGTGGCTTATTTAGTATTTTTGGATGCTAAATGTTTCCTTGACCATGAAGACCGATGCAGGCTTTGTGTAATTTTTTTGCCATTTCCTGGTTCCCCTTTAATAATTCTCCAACCTCATTTGCTAATGGGGCTATGTTCACTTTGGTCCTTCTCTTCTTTTTTATACATTTAAAGAAGCTCTTGCAGTCTGTTTTGATATCGTTTGCCAGTTTACCCTCAAAGTTTACCTTCTCCCTCTGCTATTTTTTGGTCACCTTTTATTGTTTTTTAAACCTAGCCCAAACTTCTGGCTAATCACAAGTCTTTGCCGCATTTTACATTTTTCAATTTGATATTATCCATCACTTCTTTGGTTAACCAAGGATAGTTTAGAAAACTCATTCCTAGAATCCTTCTGCCTCACTTGGTTATGATCTATTCTCTTTAACATCTATTGGTCCACAGCTGTATTTTCTGCTGAACTCCTTTTTCAGTGCAGTCCAGCTAAGCCTGCCCTCAGTTCTTTATAATTGTCTTTCTTAAAAAGAAAATCAGCCCAATTGTTTCAGACCCAAGCTACTCCTTCTCAAATGCTAAATTCTACCATGTTATGGTCATTATTTACTGACATCATCTATTAAACCCTCCTCATGACACATTACCAGATCCAAAAATAACCTGATCCCTGATAGATTGAAAGCACATTGTTTTAGGAATCTATCCCAAGTATATTATAAATTCTCCCTCATGGGTAGTTCTGCCCATTTGATTTTCCCAATCCACATGAAGGTTAAAGTCACCTGTGATTAAAATGCTGTCTTTTTTACATGTCCTCAGTATCTCCTAATTTATTCTTTGTCCTACAGTATAGCTACTGTCAAAGGACCGAAAGACTACTCCCACCAGTGTCTTCCTTCCCTTGTTATATGTTAGCTCCATACACATGGATTGTCCATTTTCCGAACCAAGATCTTCCTTTGTTTTCGTACTTATTCCATTTAGTAGCGACAAAGCTAATCCATCGCCTTTCCCTCCTGCCAGTCCTTTCGGGATATCACATCCTTTCAATATTTAGTCTCCAGACCTGATCTTCTTGTAACTACTTCTCTATGACGACTGTAAGATTTTACCCATTAATCTCAATTTGTGCTATTGATTCATTTATTTTGTACAAAACACTATGTGCATTTTGAGTAAAAAGCCATTAATTTTATCCTCCTTTGACTCTATTTACTGTTACTTTTCTGTTTGTACAATTTGTCACTTCTTGCCCCACTCTGGGTATCGGTATCCAAACCGCAACCCTGCAATGCTGCCTTTTGTTTTTTAAACCTATGTTTCCTATGATGTTGTAGCCATTATGGAGACTTGGATAACACAGGGGCAGGAATGGTTGTTGGATGTTCTGGGGTATAGATGTTTCAAAAGAAATAGGGAGGGAGGTAAAAGAGGTGGGGGCGTGGCATTGCTAATCAGGGATGGTATCACAGCTACAGAAAGGGAGGTCATGGATGAGAGTTTCTCCACTGAGTCAGTATGGGTGGAAGTCAGAAACAGGAAAGGACCAGTCACTTGATTAGGAATTTTCTATAGACCCCCCCAAAAGCAACAGAGACACTGAGGAACAGATTGGGAGACGGACTTTGGAAAGGTGCAGAAGTAACAGGGTTGTTGTCATGGGTGACTTCAACTTCCCTAATATCGACTAGAACCTCCGAAATGCAAATACTTTGGATGGAGCAGATTTTGTCAGGTGTGTCAGGAAGGATTTCTGACTCAATATGTAGATAGGCCAACGAGAGGAGAGGCCACATTGGATTTGGTACGTGGCAACGAACCAGATCAGGTGTCAGATCTCTCAGTGGGACAGCATTTTGGTGATAGTGATCACAACTCCCTTACTTTTACTATAGTCATGGAGAGGGATAGGAGCAGACGGTATGGGAAAGTATTTAATTGGGGGAGGGGGAATTACAATGCTAACAGGCAAGAACTACAGAGCACCAGTTGGGATCAGATGTTCTCAGGGAAATGCACGAGAGAAATGTGGAGGTTGTTTAGGGAGCAGTTGCTGCGAGTACTGGATAGGTACGTCCCACTGAGGCAAGGAAAGGATGGGAAGGTGAAGGAACCTTGGATGACAAGGCATGTGGAACATCTAATCAAGAGGAAGAAGGAAGCTTACTTAAGGTTGAGGAAGCAAGGATTGGACAGGGCTCTACAGGTCTACAAGGTAGCCGGGAAGGAACTGAAGAATGGACTTAGGAGAGCTAGAAGGAGGTATGAGAAAACCTTGGCAAGTAGGATCAAGGAAAACCCCGAGGCTTTCTATACTTGGCCTGCTGTGTTCATCCAGCTCTAAACCTGGGCCTTCTGCATTGCCACAATGATGCCACCCGAAGGCTGCAGGAACAGCATCTCATATTTCGCCTGGGAACCCTGCAGCCCAAGGGTATCAATGTGGACTTCACAAGCTTCAAAATCTCCCCTCCCCGGACCACATCCCAAAATCAGCCCAGCTCATCCCCGCCTCCCTAACCATTCCTCCCACCTCAACCCCCACCCCCACCTCCTACCCACTAACCTCATCCCGCTTCCTTGACCTGTCCGTCCTCCTTGGACCGACCTATCCCCTCCCTAACTCCCCACCTACATTCACCTTGACTGGCTCCAACCCCGCCTCTTTGACCTGTCTGTCTCCTCTCCACCTATCTTCTCCTTTATCCATCTTCTATCCGCCTCCCCCTCTCTCCCTATTTATTTCAGAATCCCCTTCCCCTCCCCCATTTCTGAAGAAGCGTCTCTACCCGAAACATCAGCTTTCCTGCTCCTCCGATGCTGCTTGGCCTGCTGTGTTCATCCAGCTCTACACCTTGTTATCTTGGCTTTCTATACTTATGTGAGGAACAAGAGGATGGCCAGAGTGAGCGTAGGGCCAATCAGGGATAGTGGAAGGAACTTGTGTGCGGAGTCAGGGGAGGTCCTTAATGAGTATTCACCTGTGAGAGGGACCTTGTCATTTGTGAGGACAGCATGAAACAGGCAGATATGCTCGAACAGGTTGTTGTTAGGAAGGAGGATGTGCTAGAAATTTTGAAAAACATGAGGATAGATAAGTCCCCTGGGCCAGATGGGATATACCCAAGGTTTCTGCGGGAAGCGAGGGAGAAGACTGCTGCCCTTTTGGCAATGATCTTTGCATCCTCACTGTCTACTGGAGTAATGCCAGAAGATTGGAGGGTGGCAAATGTCATTCACTTGTTCAAGAAAGGGAATAGGGATAATCCTAGAAATTACAGACCAGTCAGTCTTATTTCTGTGGTGGGCAAATTATTGGAGAGGATTCTGAGAGATAGTATTTATGATTATTTGGAAAAGCACAGTTTGAATAGAAATAGTCAGCATGGCTTTGTGAGGGGCAGATCATGCCTCACAAGTCTTATTGAATTCTTTGAGGATGTGGCAAAACACATCGATGAAGCTAGGACAGTGGATGTGGTGTATATGGATTTTAGTAATGCATTCGATAAGGTCCCATATGGTAGACTGATTCAGAAAGTAAGGAGACATGGGATTCAGGGAAATTTGGCTGTCTGGATACAAAACTGGCTGTCCAATTGAAGACAGAGGGTGGTGGTAGATGGAAAGTATTCAGCCTGGAGCTCAGTGACCAGTGATGTGCCGCAGGGATCTGATCTGAGAGCTCTGCTGTTTATGATCTTTATAAGTGACTTGGATGAGGAAATGGAAGGGTGGGTTAGTAAGTTTGCCGATGACACGAAGGTTGGTAGAGTTATGGACAGCATGGAGGGCTGTTGTAGGTTGCAACGGGACATTGACAGGATGCAGAGCTGAGCAAAGAAGTGGCAGGTGGAATTCAACCCGGAAAAGTGTGAAGTGATTCATTTTGGAAGGTCGAATTTGAATGCAGAATACAGGGTTAATGGCAGGATTCTCGGCAGTGTGGAGGAACAGTGGGACCTTGGGGTCCACATCCAGAGATCCCTCCAAGTTGTCACCCAAGTTGATAGGGTTGTAAAGAAGGCGTATGGTGTGTTGGCTTTCATTGGCAGGGCAATTGAGTTTAAGAGCCATGAGGTTATGCCTCAGTCTATAAAACTCTGGTTAGACCACACTTGGATATTGTGTTCAGTTCTGGTCACCCCATTACAGGAAATATGTGGAAGATTTAGAGAGTGTGCGGAGGAGATTTACCAGGATGCTGCCTGGACTGGAGGGCAGGTCTTATGAGGAAAGGCTGAGGGAGCTACAGCTTTTTTCATTGGAGCGAAGAAGGATGAGAGGTGACTTGATAGAGGTGTACAAGATGATGAGAGGCATCGATAGAGTGGATAGTCAGAGACATTTTCCAAGGGTGGAAAACACTATCACGAGGGGGCATAATTTTAAGTTGATTGGAGGAAGGTATAGGGGAGACGTCAGAGGTAGGTTCTTCACACAGAGTGGTGGGCGTGTTGAATGCGCTGCCGACAGTGGTAGTGGAGTCAGATACTTTAGAGACTTTTAAGCGACTCTTGGATAGGCGCATGGAGGATAGTAAAATGTAGGGTAGGCAGAGTAGCTTGATCTTAGTAGGATAATAGGTCAGCACAACATCGTGGACCGAAGGGCCTGTACTGTGCTGTTATGTTCTATGTTCTATATGTTCTATGTCCCCTCTCCTCAAGCCTTCCCCATCTATTTAGTTTAAAGCCCTCTCTACATGCTAGTCATTCATTCACTTTTACACTGGTCCCAGCATAAATTAAGTGCAGCCTATCCCACTGGATCAGCTGTCAACTCTCCGCACTGCTGGTGCCAGTGCCCATCAACTGAAATCCATTTCTCCCACTTGCCAATTTGATTATCCCAATATTTGAAGATGGCAGGATATACTGAAAGAATGGTTAGCAAGTCATACAAGATCTTGGCCTTCATAAAGAGAGATATATAGCCCAAAGGAAAGGAAGTTTTGCTGAACATACAAAAATCTCTGCTTACACCACATTTGAGCATTGCATCCAAAGGGCGTTGCTGGCTAGGCCAGCATTTATTGTCTATCCCTAATTCCCTAGAGAGCAGTTATGAGTCAATCACATTGCTGTGGGTCTGGAGTCACACGTAGGCCAGACCAGGTAAGGTTTGGAGTTTCCTTCTCTAAAGGATATTAGCGAACCAGATGGGTTTTTCCAACAATCAACAATGGATTCACAGTCATGATTAGAATCTTAATTGCAGACTTTTTTTATTATTAAATTCAGATTCCAATATCTGCCATGGTGGGATTCAAAACCAAGTCCCCAGAACACTACCTCTGGATTAACAGTTTAGCAATAATACCAATAGGCCACTGTCTCCCAGTTCTAGTCACCACACGTTAGGAAGGATGCGAAGATCATTGAAAGGGTGCAGAAGAAATTTACCAGAATGATTACAAGGATGATGGATTTTAACAAGGTCTGGTTGGAGAAGCTGACCTCCTCAGAGAAAAGAAGATTGAGGGGAAATTTACAGAGATCCAGTTAATTAGGATCTGTTTACATAAAGGTGAACAAAGAAATGTGGTACCACACTTGTTGATGGTACAAGGCCGAGGGAAAGACATTTAAGGTTTTTGAACAGAGGCATAGGAGATACTGCAGAAATTACTCCTGCTGCAATTGGTAATGACCTGGAATTTTCTATCTACAAGTGTGAGGGAAGCTGAGACAATCAATGATTTCCAAAGGAAATTGGATTAACACTTGAAGGAAATAAACTTTCGGAGCTATAGGGACAGATTCTAGAAATCCAATATAAATTCTATAAATTGAATTTCCTTCTTTGTGCCTTATAGATGTCACGATGCTACACAGTTCACACATCAATGTTACAGCAGCGTGACCTTGCAGTCCTCTGTCTAGATAATGAACAGTAAAGGGAAACTCTCTGTCCTAGGAGACACGGGATTTGTATATGGGAGACATCAGCAACACCAAAGAAAATTTTCAATTTTAAGAACTTTTTACACAACTTCTGATAAAGTACCAGAAAACCTGCAATGCTCTATTCTCTTTCAAGACTCTGATGTACTTGTGTTTCTAGTATACTCTGTTTTACATCAGATTACAAAGAATTTGCTCAACTAAATGTAGGATTCTAACAGTCAAAAGAATTCTTATCAAGTGACATATAATGTTGAATTGGCAACTATCACATTCAACAGCAATAAATGCTAAAGGCGTTCCATTATATGAAACTGTCATCAACTTGGATATTTTCCTTCAAATCACTTGATTCAATATCAGATCTCACATAGGAAAAACAAATAGCAAAAACTTAGGCATCATTGTACCAACATGACAGAGTAGAAGAACTAAATATCTTATAGCTGTAGTCAAACATACAAGAACAAATCACACTGAACAGGAACAAAACAGAGGCACTTGAAGAAATACAGAAAACTGGTTAACAGCCAGATCAAGTCAAGTGAAGAATTTTAAATAAAAACAAAGCACAGGAGAAACTTAGCGGGTCTGGTATCTGTGGAGCTTGAAGACAAGTAAACGTTCCAGTGTTCAAATTCTCTTCCTTGGAACCACTCTTCCGCACATCATAGGAGACTCAAAGCATTACCTGAGTTTCTCTCCCAACAGATGTTGCCAGACCTGCTGGGTTTCTCCAGCACCTGTTTTTATTTCAGATTTCCAGCATCCACAATATTTTGCAAGGAATTTGACAGGGGCAAAATGGTAAAGGGTGAGGGAAAAGAACAATTACAAACGATTATCGTAGACTGGAATATTGCAGAGGTTTTCAAGACCTTACTGACAGAACAGTATATTGTGGGTTTTATTGATTCTGTGGTGAGAGGGAGCTTTATTAGGGGATTTTATTGGCTCCATGGGGACATGAAGGTACACTGGGGATTTTATTGGCTCCGTGGTGATGGGATGGTACATTGGGGATCTAATTGGCTTCGTGGTGACAGGATGGTACATTGGGGATTTTATTGGCTCCACAGGGACAGGATGGTACATTGGGGATTTTATTGACTCCATAGGGACAGGATGGTACATTGGGGATTTTACTGGCTCCACAGGGACAG
>NC_063332.1:177716433-177717108 GCF_021869965.1 Rhincodon typus
TACATTGGGGATTTTACTGGCTCCACAGGGACAGGATGGTACATTGGAATTTTAATGGCTCCGTGGTGACAGGATGGTACATTGGTAGGGTATGGTCAGTCCAAGCTTCTGGCGGTGAACCCGAACACTGAAGTCTCCTGAGAAGCCCGAGGCGGGAGGGAGCACGGCACAAAAGCTGAGCGATGCCGCCCCTCCCTTGGGCTGCCCCCGTTCGGGCCCCGGCCTCGGTTCACAGGCGCTGCTCTCTGCGCCGCGGGAGGTATTTTTGCCGCGGATTGGGGCGGGGAATACAGAGGGGGCGTACGAGTCAGGCTGAGCCTGGGCAGAGAGCGCCGGGGTCCGGGACCGCGGTGCCGCACTCACTCACCTGTCTCCGCGGTGCTGAGAGGCTGAGGGGCGGCGGACTCGGACTCATTGATGGACAAACACCGCCGCCGCTCTCCACGTGACGCCAACAGTCTGCGCCCATTGACGGCCGCGTCATCAGAAAGCGCTCAGTTTCGGGTGCACATGCGCAGTGAGGTGGGAATGCCGCGTGTCTCTGAAGGCGGGAAACTGACGGAGGGTGGAGCAGGAGGGAATGGGATAAAGGAGAAAAGGATGGGAATGGGAATGGGAATGGGAATGGGAATGGGAATGGGAGTGGGGGCGGAGCAGGAGGGGAATGGGATAAAG
>NC_063332.1:177717608-177733878 GCF_021869965.1 Rhincodon typus
ACCATTTCAACTCCCCCTCCCATTCCTCAGACGACATGTCCATCCTGAGCCTCCTGCAGTGCCACAACGATGCCACCCGAAGGTTGCAGGAACAGCAACTCATATTCCGCTTGGGAACCCTGCAGCCCAATGGTATCAATGTGGATTTCACAAGTTTCAAAATCTCCCCTCCCCCTACCGCATCCCAAAACCAGTCCAGCTCGTCCCTGCCTCCCTAACCTGTTCTTCCTCCCACCTATCCCCTCCTCCCATCTCAAGCCGCACCTCCATCTCCTACCGACCAACCTCATCCCGCCCCCTTGACCTGTCCGTCCTCCCTGGACTGACCTATCCCCTTCCTAACTCCCTACCTACACTCACCTTTACTGGCTCCATCCCCGCCTCTTCGACCTGTTTGTTTTCTCTCCACCTATCCTCTCCTCTATCCCTCTTCTATCCGCCTCCCACTCTCTCCCTATTTATTTCAGAACCCCCTTCCCCTCCCCCTTTTCTGATGAAGGGTCTAGGCCCGAAACGTCAGCCTCTCTGCTCCTATGATGCTGCTTGGCCTGCTGTGTTCATCTAGCCCTGCACCTTGTTGTCTCTTGTCTGAGCCCAGTTCACACAAGCATTGGGCTTGTGGTGGATCCATTCCTAAGGCACATAGCTTGCACAGTGCATGTCTTACATGTAAACGATAAATGGATAGGGACAGGGATCAGAATCTTGGAGGTCTCGATTTCAAGGTGAGAGGGGAAAAGTTTAAGGGAGATACGCGTGGAGAGTTCTTTACGCAGAGGGTGGTGGGTGCCTGGAACACATTGCCAGCGGAGGTGGTAGAGGCGGGCATGATAGCATCATTTAAGATGTATCGAGACAGATACATGAATGGGCAGGGAGCAAAGGGATACAGATCCTTGGAAAATAGGTGACAGGCTTAGAGGATCTGGATCGGCGCAGGCTTGGAGGGCCGAAGGGCCTGTTCCTGTGCTGTAATTTTCTTTGTTCTTTTTTCTTTGTCTCCAGCGATACTGACATATGGGTAGGAAAGAAGCTGCAGCAGATTGTCCTGCTTCAACCAGACAGATGAGAATTGAACCAGGCGCGTGCAGCTTCATAAATATCAGTCAGCATAGCACCAGAAAGGCAAGTTGGGTAATCACTAGTTTAGTGGGAAAAAGGTAAAAATAAAACAAAAAAATGGGTCTTGTGAACAAGATAAGCTCAGAGAGAGCACAAGGGGAAACAGGAAGTTTCATGGATGCGTGGTGAGTCAACAGGTAAAATGAACTTTCTCAATTGCTCACATCACTGTAACACTATGGTATTTTTATATTACCATGATTACATATGAATTGCATACACCAGGGAAAAGATTGTCGAAAAGCTACCTGTTCATCATTCCTGTGGTAGTCATGTTCTTCCTCTGGCTTATCCTCAGTTTTCTGTTTATTTGACTCATCTTCTGGCTTTGTTTCGCCTGATGAAAATAAAGCAAGTCAACAAGGTTAACACAGCTATTTAAACACAGTGCCTAGCACAAGAGTATCAATCTACACAGGCCTACAACAATTGCTGAATATAAACAAAACTCAACAATATGGCAATGTTACATTGATCATAAATAAGTATTTTGCCAAGCTTCAATTTCTTTGACTGGACTATTCAATTTGAAGTTAAAACATTAAATTGTCCACAGCGTTCAGGGATGTGTAGATTAGGTGCATTATAGGGGGATGGGTCTGTATGGGATGCTCCGAGGGTCAGTATGGACTTGTTGGGCCGAATGACATGTTTCTACACTGTAGGGATTTTATGATTCACACCCAACTGCTCAGATTGGCATTCTCAAATGCCAGATCATCCTCATTTGGTCCTACAATGCTCAATTTCCACCATTTTCCTTTATATAGAGTGTGCAAAGGCTGGCCTGATTGTGTTTTTCTATTCATTCATAAGATGCGGGTATCACTGACAATGCCAAAATCTACTGACTATCCCTAACTGTTCTTGAGAAATGGATGGGGAGCACCTCAACTTGGTGCAATCGTTGTGGTAAATGTACATCCTCAGCATTCCAAGGGAGGGAGAACTAGAAGTTTAACTTAGTGATGAAGGATTGATCTACTTTTTGCAAGTCAGATCTGTGTGTAACTTGAGGGTAAGTAGCAGGTGGAAATGTTCCAATGTGCCTACTGCCCTTGTAGGCGGTAGAGGTCACATATTTGGGAGGTGCTGTCAAAGTAGTCTTGACCAGTTGCTGCAGTGCATTTTGACCAGCTCTCACTGCATTTCTGAATGTACTGGTCAGCAGTCTTCTTAACAATTTAGTACCTTGCCATTTCAGAGCAAAATGAACAATATTGCTGGAGTTTGTATTTATATTTAAGTACGCATGGTGCCTCAGCAGTTAGGGTCAGGGACCCGGGTTCAACTCCAGCCTTGGGTCACAGTGGAGCATGCACGTTCTCCCTGTGTCTTCGTGGATTTCCACTGGGTGCTCCGGTTTCCTCCCACGGTGCAAAGATGTGCAGGTTAGGTGGACTGGCCATGCTAAATTGTCCATACTGACTATAAATGTGTAGGCTAGGTGAATTAGCTATGGTAAATAGGGGGTTTTGGGGATAGGGTACGGGTTGAATCTGGATGGGATGCTCTTTGGAGGATTGGTGCAGACTTGATGGGCTGAATGGCCTCCTTCTGGTCTATTGGGTTCTATGATTGTACATAGGCAGATTTCCTTCTCTAAAATATATTAACAAAGCAGATGGGTTTTTATGACTGCATAGTTCTGTGCTTGCTATTAATGACACTCACTTTTTATTCCATACTTATTTAATTAAGGGAAATTAAATTTCTCATCTGCCATGTTGGGATTTGAAGTCAAGTCTTTGCATCATTAATTCAGACCTCGAGATTATTAGCTCAGTGGTTTAACCGCTGCAGCAAAAGCAATGTACAGTAGATCTGAAATGAAAACAAAAAAATGCTGGAGGGCCTCAGGCAGCATCAGCGAAGAGAGAAAGAGTTAATGTTTCTAGTCCAGTCTGACTCTTCTTTGGAATTCCACCACTTCCTGTTTTTATTACAGTATAAACATGAATTGCTGGTCCCAGTTCATTGAACTCTACATTAAACAACTTGAATTTCACAAATGTAATAAATATCTATCTTACATTACAATAGTAGTATTATGTTCATAGGATCAAAATCTAACATTGTTGCAAGGGAATTATGACAGCTTTGAATTACAAACTAAACATAAAAGTTTTTAGTGATTTCCGATCACAAGTCCACAATATTCTACTAAAACATAAAAAATTATTTCAGCCTGTTAAATCATGCTGAATTTAGGAATACTTTTCAACAAAGGAGCATCTACTCACAACTCCAACTTACAAGGAGCAGTACTTTACACATGCAACTGAACTCCAAGAAAGCGAGCATATTTTTACAAGATATTCAAAGAAACTGTAAGTAAATTACAAGACTGACATTGTGTTCATCTGACAATTATAGGTGCAGGAACTGCCGGCCTGACTGAAATGGCACAGAATGTCCTCAGAGTCTACCCTCTTGGTTCTATAACTGTAAGACAATCAACCATCAGTGAGCAATTCCAGAAAGAAAGACTTGTATTTATGTAAAAAAAATTATGGCCTTAGAATATACCAAAGTGCATAACAGTCAATGAAGGGACTGCTGCAATTAAGAAACGTGGCAGCCAATATGTACACAAGGTCCCACGTGATAATGATCAAATAATCTGTTATTTTGATTCAATAAAAATATATTGGCCATTACATGATGGATAATTCCCTTGTTCTCATCCAAAATAGTGTGATACACCTGATCAGTTTAATATCACATTCAACTGACAGCACCTGCACCAGTATTGCATTCTCTCAGTACTGTACTGGAAGGTCAGCCTCAGCTTTTGTGCTAAAAGGTAAGTACCTCAGTGTATAACACTGCAGGCGTTTTTAGGATATGTCTTAGTTGTAGCTTTGCCTTTATATTTTCAAATTCTCAAATGCTATTACAAAGACTAATGGCCTTCAGTGTTAATACAGTCACTGTCATACTGCTCTTGCATTAAAGGTCTACATTTAATTCCAACCACCCAAAGTAATCACATGGAAAAACGTCACCTTTCCTGCTCCTATGATGCTGCCTGGCCTGCTGTGTTCATCCAGCTCTACACATGGAAACCCGCTGTCTGTGGCAAGGCCTACATGACATAAAGGGTTATAAAAGGAAGCAGGAGAGAATAGCAGACAAGCACACATCCCTCCCTGCTGCGCTCAATGCATTTTATGCTCGGTTCAAACGGACAGCCTCGGTCACCGCTGCAGGGATTAGTTTGGCCTTCCTGAGAGTGAATCCATAGAAAGCGACTGGCCCAGGTGGAGTCCCCATGCGCTCAGATCCTGTGCTGATCAGCTGACGGGAGTATTCATGGGCATCTTTAACCTCTCCTTGTTACAATCTGAAATCCCCATCGACTTCAAGACCACCATCATCCCGATACCAAAGAAAATACATGCTATGTTCCTCAATGACTACCACCCAGTGGCTCTGACTTCCATTATCATCCTCATTTAATCATTCACGGGACGAGGGCATCACTGGCTAGGCCAGCATTTATTGCCCATCCGTAATTGCCCAGAGGGCAGTTAAGAGCCAACCACATTGCTGTGGGTCTGGAGTCACATGTAGGCCAGACCAGGTAAGAATGGCAGTTTCCTTCCCTAAAGTACATTAGTGAACCAGATCAGTTTTTTCTACAATCAGCAATGGATTCCTGGTCATCGTTAGCCTCTTAATTCTGGATATTTATTGAATAAATATAAAATATCCCTGCCGTGGCGGGATTTGAACCCAGGTCCCCAGAACATTATCCGGGTCTCTGGATTATCAGTCCAGCAATAAAACCACTTGGCCATTGCCTCGCCCGGAAGTGCTTTGCGAGGTTAGCGATGGCTCATATCTACTCTAGCCTGCTACCCTGCCTCAATCCCTTGCAACCTGCCTACTGGCACAACAGGGTCCATGGCAGACATTATCTCCCTATGCTCATCCCTGGAACATCAGGATAATAAGGGTTCCTACATCAGGCTTCTACTTATTGACCGCAGCTCCAGCTTCAACAACCAAACTAATCTTCAAACTCTGAAACCTGGGTCTCTGCTCTGCCTTCTGCAACTGGATCTTTGATTTCCTGACCACCTCCTCCATGACAGTCCTCAACACTGGCATCCTGCAAGGATGCGTGCTCAGGCCCCTACTGTATTCCCTGTACACTCATGACTGTGTGGACAAATTTCATCTGAACTCCATCTGCAAATTCACTGACAACACCACTGTTGTAGGCTGGATATCAAACAAAGACAAGACAGAACACAGGAAAGAGATAGAGTGCTTAGTGACATGGTGTAAGGATAAAAATCTCTCCCTCAATGTCAGCAAAACTAAAGAGCTGAACATTGACTTAAGGAAGCAAGAAGGAGGACACACCCCTATATATATCAATGCAGCTGAGGTGGAGAAGGTTGAGAGCATCTAGTTCTTAGGAGTGATGATCACCAACGATCTGTCCTGGACCACCCATGTTGTTGCAACGGGTCAAGGTGGCACAACGACATCTTTTCTTCCTCAGGAGGCTAAGGAAATTCGGAATGTCCATAAAGGATTCTCACCAACCTTTGTAGGCGTACCATAGGTAGCATTCTATCTGGATGCATCATGGCTTGGTACAGCACTGTAAGAAACTACAGAGAGTTGCGAACACAGCTTATACCATTATGGAAGCCAACCTTCCATCCATGGGCTCCACCTACAGTTCTCAATGCTTCAGGAAGGCAGCCAACATCAAAGACTCCTCCAACCCTGTTATAATCTCTTCCAACCTCTTCCATCAGGCAGAGGATACAAAAGCTTAAACACATGTACCAACAGGTTCAAGGACATTAGACTTCTGAATGGACCTCTCAAATTTCAAATCTAATGCTGATGTTGCTTTTTGTGCATCTTTGCAGCTGTAACTTTGTATTCCTCACTCTGTTCAATCTCCCTATCATCTTTGTATGTTATGATCTGCCTGTACTGCACATAAAACAAAACTTTTCACTGTACTTAGGTACATGTGACAACAATAAATCAAATCAGATCTTAAGACTGTCCATTCACTCCAGTTCTGTGAGCCTCTTCCAATACATTTACATTTTTCCTTAACTAAGTTGGCCATTGCTGTACAGTACGCTTGATATGATCTCAACAGTGCCCTGTAGAAGCAAAGCATAATCTCCCTACTTTAGTCTTCAATACGCCGAGTAATAAACATTCCATTAGCTGTCCTAATTACTTGCTGAACCTGTGTACTAGCCTTTTGCAATTCTGGGCAGCATCCAGATCCCTCTATATCTCAGAGCTTTCCAATCCCTCACTATTTACACAAAAATGTTTCTTTTTCATTCTTCTTGCCAAAATAGACAATTGCACATTTTCCCACACTACGCTACATTTACCACTTCTTTGCCCACTCACTTAACCCATCTTTTCATAGCTTCCTTTGACCTCCTAACAATTTACTTTCTTAGCTATCTTTGAGTCATCAGCAAATTTGGCAACGATGCTTTCCATCCAAGTCATTTGCAGAAATTAAAAACAATGAGGTCCCAGCACTGATCCCTATGGCACACCACTTGTTATATCTTGGCAACCAGAAAAAGTCCCATTTACTTCTTTTCTCTGCTTCCCGTTAGCCAATTAATCCTCTATTCGTTCCAAAATGCTACCCCCTACACCAATAATTCTTATTTTTCACAATTGCATTCAACGTGATACTTTATCAAATGCCTTCTTGAAATCTAAGCACAGAATATCCAGTTCCCCTTTATCAACAACCATTATTTCTCTTTAGCTACCTGCCAATTGTGGGTCTGTTCCTTGGAATTTTTCTTACTTGTAGCCATTTAACTATTTCTGTATTCTGAAATATTCCCTTACATGTCTGCCAGCGCATCTCCACTGACTCATCCTTCAACCTTTTTTTTTTAATTCTTTCATGGGATATGGGCATTACTGAGTAGGCAAACATTTAATTACCATCTAGTTAATTAGTGATGGGCAATAAGAGTCAACCAGCTTGCTGTGGGTCGGGAATCACACAAAAACCAGACCAGGTTAAAACAACTGGTTTCCTTCCCTGAAGGGCATTAATGGAGCAGATAACTTTTTAAGACTTTTTAAAGTGGTGACATGGTCACCATTACACTGACTTTATATTATAATTTTTTAAATACTAAACTCAAATTTCACTATTTGCTATGATGGGATTTGAAGCCATGTCACTAGAAAATGAGCCTGAGTTTTTGGAATACTAGTCAAGTAACATAACCACTATGCCTGCCTCCCCGATAATTTACCAGAGTCACCTCGGCTTTCATTCCCTCATAACTAACTGTAGTTAAGTTTTAAAAACTTGAGCAATTTAGGTCATTGGCAGCAGTGTTTGGGATGGCCATTGCAATGTAAGGTGAAAAGATAGAAGGTGACTCTGGAAAGCTTGAGGATAGTCAAGTTGCAAGGCAATTCAGGAATGGGTGAAGCTTTTCACAGCTGATCTGCAGGTAAATAAGCACCATTAACCAAAACAAAGTTGAAGGAAAAGCTCAGCAGGTCTGGCAGCATCTGTGAAGGAAAAAACAGAGTTAATGGTTTGGGTCCAGTGACCCTTCCTCAGAACGGGAGGAAGGCCAGTTCGGAGGAAGGGCCACCAGGCCCGAAACGTTAACTCTGTTCTTCCCTTCACAGGTGTTGCCAGACCTGCTGAGCTTTTCCAGCAACTTTGTTTTTGCTCCTGATTTACAGCATCCGCAGTTCTTTCGGTTTTTAAATAAACACCATTACATCCCCATCTTTATTCGCTACCTGGAAAAAGAACCCAACAAAACATCGTGCAATTACTGCTCGGTGGCAAATGGTCTTTATACAAGTCCCTCTCTTTGCTTTAACACCTCAATCAAAGATTAAAGGTTATTCCATAAATGAGAGTTTGACAGAGCACAGACAAAATTAAGTTGAAAAGCAGGGTAGTATCAAATAAGCGAAGCTTTCCCAGTGCTGAGTAAGAAAATGTCAGTTGGCAGAAATGGCTCAACAGAAAAGTGACTAACCATCATGGAGAGGGTCGAATTGTTGTTTAGCTGTGCACGTCTCACCTTTGACCTCTCCAGGCATTTCAAGGCCAAGTTTCTGATAAAAGTCTTTTTGCTTTTTTAACTCCGCTGTAAATAACAAATTATTAAGATGTAAACAAACATGATCATTAAAATTTTATGACTTCCATTTTCCTCTATAATACGAGAATTTATTTTGATATATACAAAATACAATGAAGGCTAAGTTAATTTGCAGTAAAAACTATTTCATGACATACATTAAACAGAAACTAAACATTTTTGCATCTTATCATGAAAAATTGAAGAACATTTAAGAATGCAAAGGACGTCCGAACAGTCAGGTGAACTGAATACAATACATCCTTAAGACTCGTAGCTTTACCACTATCCTGTCACTTGCATCATGCAGGGTTTGAGAGGAGAGTTCGTGAAGAATGAGCATAACATGTGATACTGGAAAAACAGCCAGAAGGTTAAAGAACCACAAGTGTATTTCCTAATTCTCTGGATATTCATAATAAATTGCTAGAGTTACATTCTTTCAAATTGTAAGAGTTTAATTTCCAGTTGTTGTTCATTTTTTGGACATGTACACACAGTTTTTGTTATAAGTCATAAGCTGAATTTAAAATGGAGACTAACCTGACTGAAGGATTTTTGCTTCAAACCTAACGCCACAGCTTCAGTGCTATCTCAGACAAGTGAAATTATTGCCAGTCTTCAGAGCTGTGTCACTGATATTTATACTAGGTGGATGTAGTCAAAATTTGGTGGGGGGTAGTGGAATATCTCACCTTTCTTAAGCTTACTGTTAGCCTATAGTTGTCAAACTCTTTCAAAAAACAAGTCTTTGCCAAAGAGTCCCATCTATACTTCACAAATTTTTCTTATATTTGTCAAAGAGCAAAAATCATGTTGCAACTGCCTCTGCCTTTTTTTAAGCCAGAGACTTTGAGACATTTTCAAATGTATATTGATAAAATTGCCAACTTTACATCTACACCACTTCTCAATTTCTCACTGTCTACACTGTAAAAGTTCTTGCCTTCCATCCAAACTTGGATAAACCACAATTTTCTTCCATTTGAAGATTGGAGAATCTGAAGTCATTGGAAAAAGTGAGGTAATTTCCTTGGACCTGCAGCATAAACTGCACCCCTCAACGGCAAAGGTATCCTCATTCCTGAATACTGCCTCATGCTGAACAACTGCGCTTTTAACTCCAAATCAGTGCCCTTTTAATGCTGAGATAGGCTCCAACTTCATATCCTCTCTGACAAGAAGATAATCTATTTCCACCTCCGTAACACTGTGCACTTCCACCCATTGAAATACTTGGACATGCCTTTGTTATCTCCAGCCTCAACTATTCCACAATCTTCTGCCAGTCTCCCATCTTAAGCAATCTTAATCTTCACTGCCCCATCCAATCTCAATACAATTTTCATTCATTCTTCCGGTGTTCTTCAAAGTCTCAAATTTACATTCTCAACAGGTACAGTTATAACACAGGATCGTGGTCGTTCAGTGGTTAGCACTGCTGCCTCAAAGCACCAGGGACCCAGGTTCAATTCCACCCTCAGGCGACTGTCTGTGTGGAGTTTGCACATTCTCCCAGTGTGTGCTTGGGTTTCCTCCGGACACTCTGGTTTCCTCCCCAGTCCAAAGATGTGCAAGCTAGGTTGATTGGCTATGTTAAATTGCCTGTAGTGTTCAGGGATGCGTAGATTAGGTGGGTTATAGAGCTGGGTCTGGGTGGGATGCTTTGAGGGTCGGTGTGGACTTGTTGGGCCGAAGGGCTGGTTTCACACTGTAAGGATTATATGATAAGATTATAAGTGGTCTGTGGTAGTATAGTGGTTAGTATCCCTGCCTCTCACGCAGGAGCCTGGGGTTCAATTCCCCGCGGGGGATGATCCAAGCATTAGGGGAGGTATGGTGGCTCAGTGGTTAACACTGCTGCCTCACAGCGCCAGGGACCTGGGTTCAATTCCAGCCTTGGGCAACTGTCTGTGTGGAGTTTGCACATTCTCCCCTGTGTCTGCATGGGTTTCCTCCGGGTGCTCCGATTTCCTCCCACAGTCCAAAGATGTGCAGGTTAGGTGGATTGGCCATGCTAAATTGTCCATAGTGCCCAGGGATGTTTAGGTTAGGTGGGTTAGACATGGGAAATACAGGGGTAGGGGAATGGGTTTGGGTGGGATGCTCTTCGGAGGGTCGGTGTGGAATTGTTGGGCCGAATGGCCTGTTTCCACACCGTAGGGATTCTATGATTTAAAAGACATTTGAATAAGTACATGAATAGGAAAGGTTTGGAGGGATTTGGGCCAAATGCAGGTAAGTGGGACCAGTTTAGTTTGGGGACAGGGTTGGTGTGGACTAATTGGACCAAAGGATACGTTTCTATGTTTTCTATGATTCTGGCTCCATCACCACTGATCAGATACAGAAGAAATGCTAGGGCAGACCAGTAGGCGGGGAAGACAATGAGCAGGATATGGCACAAAGGAGGTCTAGAAAGTGAAAATGCATCTATTTTAATAGAAGGAGATGGGCGAAGGAAGGACAGGACTGGCAGCTCAACATTCTACGGTATAGAGGTTTCATTCTAGGGTGCAGAGGGAGGGGAGAGACAGGATGACTGTAACAGAGGTGAGGGCATTCCATTACTGACAAAGGAAACCATCAGTGCAATGAAGAGGAAGGAATAGTCCTAGAATAGTCTTTAAATGAGACCATCTGAATACAGCTTAGAAATAAAAAAGGTACGATTACCTTGCCGGGATTATACTACCTCCCACCAGTTAGAGGAGCACATATATAAGCAAATAACACTAAGGTGAGGGAGGAACAAGGTTTTAGTTGTAGGGGACTTCAACTTTGTTAATATTAACTGGGACTGACTTAGCGCAGTAGGATTAGATAGGGTGGAAGTTTTGAAGTACATCCAGGAGAGCTTTCTGTGCCAGTATCAAGGCAGTCCTACTACAGATGGGGCAGTGCTAGACATAATTCTAGGGAACAAAGCTGGTCAAGTATTAGAAGTGTCAGTAGGCAAGCATTCTGGGGATAGTAACCATAACTTTGCAAGTTTCAAAGTCATTATGGAAAGGGATAAGGATAGTACAGAAGTTAAGTGCCTAGTTAGTGACAGGCAGCATGGTTTTGTACGTGGAAGGTCATGTATCTCCAACCTGATTGAATTTTTTGAAGAGGTAACGAGGATAATTGATGACGGAGGGGCTGTGGATGTCGTTTATATGGATTTTAGTAAGGCATTTGATAAAAGTCCCACATGGCAGATTGGTACAAAAACTAAAGTCACGTGGGATTTGGGATGGGCTGGCTAGATGGATACAAAACTGGCTTGATCATAGAAGGCAGAGGGTAGCGGTGTTTTTCAGAATGGAGACCGGTAACTAGTGGTGTTCCACAGGGATAAGTCTTCGATCCTCTAATGTTTGTAGTAGTATAAATGATCTGGAGGAAAATGTGGGTGGTCTGATTAGTAAGTTTGCAGATGACACGAAGATTAGTGGAGTTGCTGATAGTGCTGACAATTGTGAAAGAATATAACAGGAATAAAGATACATTGGCGACTTGGGCACAGAAATGACAGATAGAGTTTAGTCCAATGTGAGGTGATGCATTTTTGGAGGATCAAATTTAGGTGTGAATTATACTGTAAATGGTAGGACCCATAGAAACATTAACAGACAGATCTGGGTGTGCAGGTCCACAGTTCCCTGAAAGTGGCAACACAGGTAGCCAAGGTGATTAAGAAGGCATATGGCATGCTTGCCTCCGTCGGCCGGGGCACGGAGTACAAGAATTTGCAAACCATGGTGCAGCGGTATAAAACCCTTGTTAGGCTGCTTTTGGAGTATCGTGTGCAGTTTTGGTCGCCACATTACCAGAAGGACGTGGAAGCTTTGGAGAGAGTGCAGCGAAGGTTCACGAGGATGTTCCTGGTCTTGAGGACATTGGCTATGAGGAAAGGTTAAAAAGACAGGAATTGTTTTCAGTGGAAAGACAGCGGCTGACAGGAGACCTGATAGAGGTCTATAAAATTATGAGAGGCACAGACGGGGTGGCTAGTCAGCAGCTTTTTCCCAGGGTTGAAGTTTTAATTATAGGGGGGCACAGGTTCAAGGTGAGAGGGGAAAGTTTAAGGCAGATGTGCGAGGAAGGTTTTACACGCTGTGAGTGGTAGGAGCCTAGAATGCACTGCCAGAGGCAGTTGTGGAAGCAGGCATATTGGCGACATTTAAGAGGCATCTGGACGGTTACGTGAATAGGCAAGGAATAGAGGGATAAGGGCAGGTGGGTTTTTTTTTTTAAAAAGTTTAGTTAGGGCATGTTGACCTCCCAGGCTTGGAGGGCTGAAGGGCCTGTTCCTGTGTTGTTCTTTTCTTTTGTTTTTTGTTCTTTTGTAAATTGGGGGAAAGGTCAATTTAATTATAATTAGGTAGGATCTGACAAAAACAGACTGAGAGCAGCTACTGGCAGGTAAGTATACATTTGAACCAAAGAATCCCTACAGTCTAAAAAAAAAGGCCATTCAGCCCATCAAGTGTGCACTGGCCTTCCGAAGAGCACTACACCACCCCCCCCCCCCCCCAACCCCCAACACCCAGACCCCCACTCTATTAAGCCATGATTGAACGGCGGAGCAGACTCGATGGGCCGATTGGCCTGATTTCTGCTCCTATGTCTTATGGTCTGTCCCCGTAACCCTGCATTTACCACAGACTAATCCACCTTACCTCACATCCCTGGACACTATGGGACAATTTAGCATGTTTCTGCACATCTTTGGATTGTGGGAGGAACCAGCAGAAGCCCATGCAGAAACAGGGAGAACATGCAAACTCAACACAGGCAGTTATCCAAGGCTGGAATCAAACCCGGTCCCTGGTACTGTAAGGCAGCAGTACGGACCACTGAGCCACAGTGCCACCTCAAGTTGGAAAGTGGTCATCTTTTAGAAGTAGTATAGTTAAAGTCATGACCAGTGCATTCATCTATGAGTGAAGGGCAAGGGCAAAAGTCCAAGGAACCCTGTATGTCAAGGGATATTGACAGTTTCATAAAGAAAACGAAGGAACCATATGTCAGGTACAGATCACTAAAAATTCGGTGGTGGCGGGGGGCACTCTTCAAAAAAAAGAAATTAGGACGGTAATGAGGGGCCATGAAATATCTTTGGTAGACAGATTGAGGAAAACCCCAAGGCGTTCCATACATTGAACGTGAATGCAGAAGGTTTAATTAGTAAGTTTGCAGATGACCCAAAAATCAGGGGTATTGTTGATCATTAGGAGGATGGCCTCAGGCTAAGTCTGATATTGATCAGGTGGTAAATTGGCTAGAACAATGGCAGTTGGAACTTAATCTCATTTAGTGATCCATTTGGGATGTCTAATAAGGGAACAATATGCACAATGAATGGTAGGTTCCTGTGGAGTACTGAGAAACAAAGCGACTTGGCGTACAACTCTCTGAAGGTGTCAGCAAAGGTAGAAAGGGTGCTGAAGTCGGTATACAGGATGTTTGCCTTCTTGAGCTGGGGCACAGAATATAGGGGCAAGAAAGTCTTATTACAACTTTATAAAACATTAGTTAGGCCACTGTGGAATACTGTGCGCAGTTCTGGTCACCACAGTATTGGAAGGACATGACTGCGCTGCAGAGGGTGCAAAGGAGATTCACCAGGATATTGCCTGGGATAACAAGTCTCAGTTACGAGGAAAGACTGGATAGGCTGGGGTTGTTTTCCTAGGAGCACAGCGGGCTGAAACGGGATCTGTTTGAGACATACAAAATTAGAGGCACAGCCAGGACAGATCGTGAGAATCTCTTCTCCATGGCTGACATGTCTGTCACCAGAAGTCATAAATTTAGAGGAGATCTGAGGAATCTACCAGGATGGTAGATATATGGAACCTGTTGCTTGGGGGGGTGGTGGAGGTTTATACTCCTGTGACACTAAAGAGGCAGCTGGAAGCTTACTTAAAATGCTGGTTCATAGTGAGCTGTAGACAAAGAGCTTACAAATGGGATTAGTGTTGGTTGGTATTCGTTGGTTGGCATAGACATGGTGGGCTGAAGAGCCTGTTTCTTTGCTATATGACTCTATGGCTAAACTTCTGACTTCCTCTGAATGTAGTTTTTTCTGCATCTCCAGCCTCCTTTGGCACAATGGGTCAGTAATGGCCACCTGTACATACCAACAGTGCTTCTGAGCATTCTGGTTCTCTTAAGTACAAAAACCTGCAATCTACATATGCAGACAAAATGCATGATCTTGGTCAATGCTGTTGTCCAATTCTGTACTGTCAATTTAACTCGTTGGATGTTGACAGTGCATTCCTCTCAATTAGGGCAGTGAAGTTAATAGAATCACAAGCTAATGTTGACAAAGTTATCAGTGTTAGTGATTTGAATCAGTGCTGCTTGCTTCAGAGACAAGATAGAAGTGCCTCATCCACAGGTCAAACGTTTGAGAGAAATATTGCAATCGTTTCAATCAATCTCATGAGTCAGTTTTCACAATGTTAACTCAAGCTGACTTGCTAATGGTAATGGTGTACATGTGTGTGTGTGCGCATCTATGTATGGGGGGAGGAGGGCTACACTTATTTGCATAATTTTTCTTTTATTGTACATATTTAGTTCAATATTAACTCCCATGACCGATCAAATAGAAAAACTGGCAAACTTAACAGTTCATATTTTAACTTAACAATTTGAGACTAATTTGAAAATTTAAATGTTGGTTACCATAACAACCGAATTCATGGCTCTAAATGTTTGAGGTTGTCTAGGGATTATATAATCATCTGTGTATATGTATTATACACACGTGTGCACGATAAATTAAAATAGAGATGATATAGGAAGGTTAAATTGGTAGAAAATAATATGTAACTGCCACTATTTTGACAGTAACTTCCAGAAAAGTATTGTTTGTAATTTGTGACTACTTTTACAATGCATATTCAGACACTGTCTTAACATTTCAGGGCAAGCTCTAAACAATCTCTGCAATGCAGTACTTGGATCCATTTAGCAACTTGTTACACAGTGGAGTTCAGTCATTGAAAAGACAAGTTGGCACATCAAGAGTTGTAAAAGACAGTGATCTCATCACATTAGGTTTAACATTTTAATCCAATGAAATAGTTTTTCACAGTGGTCTGATACATTTATCAATAATGACTTCAGACACTGAAGTAAAACCAGAATACAAATTATGCCATTAGAGATGAAACATACCTCATCCTGAAGAGCACAGAAAGTTGAACTTTTATCAGCTTGAATAAACACCAACAGAAAGCTCAGCAAATGGATCCATGGAATAAATGCCAAATACAATAATTTCTGACTTGCCAATTCTGATCTTACAAAAAATGCTTTAAATCATAACTGAAGCCTATTCCAAATGGTTTCAGCAGTTAAGCAATCTTGTTCTAATGATTTGATGAGGCTTATGGTAGAATCTATACTTATCACGCAGAACAGTATGAAGTACGTCAGTACGTCATCGCTCTGTATTCTGAATTGAGACAAAGCTGAGAAAAACAAATACAAATTTTGAGGAAGACGAACTATCGATGCAACTGGAGGAACCAGGGATGCTGTTCTGAATTACAGATAATCTCTTGCCTTCAAGAGCAAAGTTAGGAATCTCCAGTTTGTGCTATGTGACTGAAGTGTTGTCTATTGTAATTTAGGTAAGTGGTGAAGAGAAACCAGCAATTCAAACATCAAAAAGATAGACACAAGACCAACAGATGGAGGGGCAGCAAGGATTAGGGACAGGGGGCGCAGGGAAAGGTGGACGTAACGTTAGCAAGAGTAGCGGCTGGGATGTGGGAAATACCAGGGAGAAGATAAGCACGCGCAGAGAGGGAGGGGAGGGGAGAGTGTAGAGAGTAGAAAGAGTGGAGAGAGAAAGGGAGCAGAGAGAGAGAGCGTGGGAGAGAGCGCGAGAGACAGGGTGAGAGAGAGCGGTGGGGGGGGAGAGAGAGAGCGGGGGGGGGGGGGGGGGGGAGAGGAGCGGAGAGGGAGAGCAGAGAAGGGGGAGAAAGGGGGGAACGAGGGGG
>NC_063332.1:177734378-177737661 GCF_021869965.1 Rhincodon typus
CAGTACTCTGTATTCCTGTCACTCCTTCCAAAGTGAATCACCTCACAGTTTTCCGCATTAAACTCCATTTGCCACTTCTCAGCCCAGCTCTGCAGCTTATCTATGTCCCTCTGTAACCTGCAACATCCTTCCGCACTATCCACAACTCCACCAACTTTGGTGTCATCCGCAAATTTACTAACCCATCCTTCTACGCCCTCATCCTGGTCATTTATAAAAATGACAAACAGCAGTGGCCCCAAAACAGATCCTTGAGGTACACCACTAGTAACTGAACTCCAGGATGAACATTTCCCATCAACCACCACCCTATGTCTTCTTACAGCTAGCCAATTTCTGATCCAAACCGCTAAATCACCCTCAATCCCATGCCTCCGTATTTTCTGCAATAGCCTACCATGGGGAACCTTATCAAACGCTTTACTGAAATCCAAATACACCACATCAACTGCTTTACCCTCATCCACCTGTTTGGTCACCTTCTCAAAGAACTCAATAAGGTTTGTGAGGCATGACCTACCCTTCACAAAACCGTGTTGACTATCCCGAATCAAATTATTCCTTTCTAGATGATTATAAATCCTAACTCTTATAATCCTTTCCAACACTTTACCCACAACCGAAGTAAGGCTCACTGGTCTATAATTACTAGGGTTGTCTCTACTCCCCTTCTTGAACAAGGGGACAACATTTGCTAGTCTCCAGTCTTCTGGCACTATTCCTGAAGACAATGACGACATAAAGATCAAAGCCAAAGGCTCTGCAATCTCTTCTCTAGCTTTCCAGAGAATCCTAGGATAAATCCCATCTGGCCCAGGGGACTTATCTATTTTCACACCTTCCAGAATTGCTAACACCTCCTCCTTATGAACCTCAATCCCGTCTAGTCTAATAGACTGTATCTCAGTATTCTCCTCGACTACATTGTCTTTTTCCTGTGTGAATACTGACGAAAAATATTCATTTAGCGCCTCTCCTATCTCTTCGGACTCCACGCACAACTTCCCACTACTGTCCTTGACCGGCCCCAATCTTACTCTAGTCATTCTTTTATTCCTGACATACCTATAGAAAGCTTTAGGGTTTTCCTTGATCCTACCTGCTAAAGACTTCTCATGTCCCTTCCTGGCTCTTCTTAGCTCTCTCTTTAGGTCCTTCCTGGCTAACTTGTAACTCTCAAACGCCCTGAGCCTTCACGCCTCATCTCTACATAAGCCTCCTTCTTCCTCTTGACAAGAGATTCAACTTCTTTAGTAAACCACGGTTCCCTCGCTCGACCACTTCCTCCCTGCCTGACAGGTACATACTTCTCAAGGACACACAGTAGCTGTTCCTTGAACAAGCTCCACATTTCAATTGTGCCCAGCCCCTGCAGTTTCCTTCTCCATCCTATGCATCCTAAATCTTGCCTCATCGCCTCATAATTGCCTTTCCCCCAGCTATAACTTTTGACCTGCGTTATATACCAATCCCTTTCTATCGCTAAAGTAAACGTAACCGAATTGTGGTCACTATCACCAAAGTGCTCACCTACCTCCAAATCTAACACCTGACCTGGTTCATTACCCAGTACCGAATCCAATGTGGCCTCGCCTCTTGGCCCTATCTACATATTGTCAGGAAACCCTCCTGCACACATTGGACAAAAACTGACCCATCTGAAGTACTCGAACTGTAGCGTTTCCAGTCAATATTTGGAAAGTTAAAGTCCCCCATAACAACTACCCTGTTACTTTTGCTCCTATCCAGAATCATCTTTGCAATCTTTTCCTCTACATCTCTGGAACTTTTCGGAGGCCTATAGAAAACTCCCAACAGGGTGACCTCTCCTTTCCTGGTTCTAACCTCAGCCCATACTACCTCAGTAGACGAGTTGTCATCAAATGTCCTTTCTGCCACCGTAATACTGTCCTTGACTAACAATGCCACACCTCCCCCTCTTTTACCACCTTCCCTGATCTTACTGAAACATCTAAACCCCGGAACCTGCAACAACCATTCCTGTCCCTGCTCTATCCATGTCTCCGAAATGGCCACAACATCGTAGTCCCAGGTACCAACCCACACTGCAAGTTCACCCACCTTATTCCGGATGCTCCTGGCATTGAAGTAGACACACTTCAAACCACCTTCCTGCCTGCCGGTACACTCCTGCAACCTTGAAACCTTATTTATGACCTCACTACTCTCAACCTCCTGTACACTGGAGCTACAATTCAGGTTCCCATCCCCCTGTTGAATTAGTTTAAACCCTTCCGAAGAGCATTAGCAAATTCCGCCCCCCAGGATATTGGTACCCCTCTGGTTCAGGTGTAGACCATCCCGTTTGTAGAGGTCCCACCTACCCCAGAATGAGCCCCAATTATCCAGGTATGAGTCCCTCCCTCCTGCACCATCCCTGTAGCCACATGTTCAACTGCTCTCTCTCTCCCTATTCCTTGCCTCGCTAGCACGTGGCACGGGTAACAAACCAGAGATAACAACTCTGTTTGTTCTAGCTCTAAGCTTCCACCCTAGCTCCTTGAATTTCTGCCTTACGTCCCCATCCCTTTTCCTACCTATGTCTTTGGTGCCTATGTGGACCACGACTTGGGGCTGCTCTCCCTCCCCTTTAAGGATCCTGAAAACACGATCCGAGACATCACGGACCCTGGCACCTGGGAGGCAACACACCAACCGCGAGTCTCTCTCGTTCCCACAGAATCTCCTATCTGTCCCCCTAACTATGGAGTCCCCAATGACTAATGCTCTCCTCCTCTCCCCCCTTCCCTTCTGAGCAACAGGGACAGACTCTGTGCCAGAGACCTGTACCCCATGGCTTACCCCTGGTAAGTCGTCCCCCCCAACAGTATCCAAAACGGTATACTTGTTTTTGTGGGGAATGGCCACAGGGGATCCCTGCACTGTCTGCCTGTTCCCTTTCCGTCCCCTGACTGTAACCCATCTACTTTTTTCCTGTACCTGAGGTGTGACTACCTCCCCGTAACTCCTCTCAATTACCCCTTCAGCCTCCCGAATGATCCGAAGTTCATCCAGCTCCGGCTCCAGTTCCCTAACATGGTTTCCGAGGAGCTGGAGTTGGGTGCACTTCCCGCAGATGAGGTCAGTGGGGACACTAGTGGTGACCCTTGCCTCCCACATTCTACAGGAGGAGCATACAACTGCCCTAACATCCATTCCCACTGTTCTGAATTCCCAAACAGACAAATTTAAAAAAAAAAAAATACTAGTAGCCTTACCAAGTCAGCGCTCAGAACCTTTTTTTTTGGTTAGAGGAGGATAG
>NC_063332.1:177737761-177746574 GCF_021869965.1 Rhincodon typus
CACCTTGTTGTCTCGGATTCTCCAGCATCTGCAGTTCCTACTATCCCTACCACCACCCTCTCTCGCCTACCGATAAAGGATAGCTCTCGCTGGATCCCACCTGATCTAAACTTACTAATCAGTCTACCACGTGGAATTAAAGTCCATGTCGACGTCTGCGGCTCTGACCACATGAGCTTTGTGTGATAGTTGAGTAATGGAAGTTGGTCCAGAGCAGAGTTTTGTGGTGGTTACAATCATAGAATCCCTATAATTTAAATAGAGAGGCCATTTGTCTTAATGAGCCTGCACCAACCATCTGAAGAGTGGCTTTGGAGACCTACCTTACCCTGTAGCCCCACATTTACCATGGCCAATCCACCTAACCTGCACATCTTTGGATTGCAGGAAGAAACCGGAGCACCTGACAAACCCACGTAGATAATGGGAGAATGTGCAGACTCCATACAGACAGCTGTCCAAGTCTGGAATAAAACCTGGATCCCTGGCACTGTGGAGCAGCAGTGCTAACCACTGAGCCGCCATGCTGCTCTTGAGGAATGGGAGTAAATCCTGAGCCGGGTTTTGCGGTAGGTGACGAATGGGAGTGGATCCGGTGCCAGGTTTTGATAGTTACCACGTGTGTCTGATCACGGGACCTGAGGCGGCGTTCCCCTCAGACAATTGGCCGAGGACCATGTTGACGTGTGCAGTTGGTGGGGCGCCTGCGCGGTGGCGGCTGTGTTGCCGGGTCCTGGGAATTAGCCGAATGGAGTCGAACAGCAGTAACCGTGAATCGGAACCCAGCCTGGCATTACGGTATCAGAGCTATCGGCGTCGGTGGTTAGTGCTGGTCGCCAGCAGCGCTTTGAGCTGCTCTAATGCCATGGTATGATGGGAGGTTTGTGTGGGGTACGTGGACGGAGAGTCCCTCGATGGTGGTCACTGAGGGACTACTCCTTTTGGCTTTAATCAGCTGGTTACCATGTTGACTTCTTTGCTGTTGGTCCTCGTACTGAGGCTCCAAATGAGGCATTGCCTTGGTAAAGGCCGAGTCCTCTGCATGGTAGTTAAAGTCCCTCAGCCGTCTCTCGCCACTGTTTCCGCTTCATATCGCGGGGCCTATGGTGAACTTCCTTGAACTTTGGGCACTTGGTAGATTTGTCAGGCTGACTGATTGTAAATAACGAACTTGCATTACATGTTTGCATCAAACAATTTTGTGCCTTTTCGCGGTGTTTTGGGATTTCTTGACGTGTTGAAAGAGAATTGATTTCAATGATTGCCACTCGTCTTGGATATTATTTCATGTGAGTGTCCATTCCTTGAAATTTCTTGAACACAGTGTTGTGTGAACGACCTGGAACATTTCCATATCTGTTGTACTGTCAGCTTCTCATTGGGGTTGTCTCCACCACCAAGGCAGACTGAATGAGCTGGTGAACTGTCCAGCATTTGTTAGCTGTAGCCGTGGTATATGCCTGATCTCTGGTTCTATCACATTGTATATAAGTACTAGTGCTTTGATCTTTGTCTAGATGTCTTAAAGTGTTTTTGGCAAAAGATGATGGTAACTGTGAGGTTGTCTTCAATGCACGCAAGAGGGACACATAAATGATGCTTAACAATGGTGTTCATCCCAAAGTTTTGAGATTGTGAACCCATCCTCATGTCAAGATTTCTAAGAATTATGACCTTGTCTGTGAAGGTAGTTACCAAAGGTTCATATAGTTTAGATTAGAAGATTTCTTTTACCTTGTTGTCAGAATCCAAGGATAGTTGTAAACACCTTTGAACTCAGAGTTGATTTTAGCAAGAGGCTCGTGGACTGTCTTCATGTGTTTGCCCTGGTTGACACAACATGAGCATTTTCAGTATTTTGCTTTTGTGATCCATGAATTCTGTATTCTTCTTGGGATTCTCCTTTCTAGAATAGAGTCTGCTGTCTCTTTTCTTGAATTTCATCCTTGTCTGCACGCAGGCTGTATAAGGGCTGCTCTCTCGGCTGAGGTAGTGCAGCTTGTGATTGTTTTTTTCAATACAGCTTTATAACTCGGAGGGCAATAATCTGATGGTGAATAAATGGTTTTTGCTGTCAACCACGTAAACAACATAGCTTCTTGAAAACGTTGAAGTATGGAGGAGGAATGCTGATTTTCTTAGATACATGGCTGATTTGTGAATTTCTGGCAGAATGAAGAAATTCTAAGTGACCTTTAGAGATGTCATGATCATAATTTTCAAGAAAGATGAGAAGTTGAATATAGCACCTGTAGAGAATAGTATTACTCTCAATAGTTGAGAAGGCCCTAGCTAGAATGCTAATTGCAGAGGTGGACCTTCCAGATTATGACTTCCAACCCACAGATGAGTAACCAACATGTTCTTCACAACAGCCTCAATCCCAGAAAAATGCTGACCCTTTTAAAAAATTATTTCCTTTAATCATTCAAAAGCCTTTGATGAGTAAACACACAGTCCTTTGGTAGATTATGGGAGACCAGCCAATTTCAGCAACAGGATCTACGACTGTGTGCAAGTAACAGTACTTTGTAATGTTTCCACCACAGACTTCTGTTTTCAAAACAGATGTCAGATGGGTGTGTCATAGCAGTGATTCTGTTCTCAATATTTCGTGCTGCAATAATGCAATTTTAAGCTATAACAACAGCACTAGAACATAGAACATTACAGTGCAGTACAGGCCCTTCGGCCCTCGATGTTGCGCCGACCTGTGAAACCAATCTGAAGCCCATCTAACCTAAACTATTCCATTATCATCCATATGTTTATCCAATGACCATTTAAATGCCCTTAAAGTGGGCGAGTCTACTATTTTTGCAGGCAGGGCATTCCACGCCCTTACTACTCTCTGAGTAAAGAACCTACCTCTGACATCTGTCCTATATCTATCACCCCTCAATTTAAAGCTATGTCCCCTCGTGCTAGCCATCACCATCCGAGGAAAAAGGCTCCCACTGTCCACCCTATCTAATCCTCTGATCATCTTGTATGTCTCTATCAAGTCACCTCTTAACCTTCTTCTCTCGAACGAAAACAGCCTCAATTCCCTCAGCCTTTCCTCATAAGACCTTCCCTCCATACCAGGCAACATCCTGGCAAATCTCCTCTGCACCCTTTCCAATGCTTCCACATCCTTCCTATAATGCGGTGACCAGAACTGTACGCAATACTCCAAGTGCGGCCGCACCAGAGTTTTGTACAGCTGCAACATGACCTCAAGGCTCCGAAACTCAATCCCTCTACCAATAAAACCTAACATACTGTACGCCTTCTTAACAACGCTATCAACCTGGGTGGCAACTTTCAGTGATCTATGCACATGGACACCGAGATCTTTCTGCTCATCCACACTACCAAGAATCCTACCATTAGCCCAGTACTCTGTATTCCTGTCACTCCTTCCAAAGTGAATCACCTCACACTTTTCCGCATTAAACTCCATTTGCCACCTCTCAGCCCAGCTCTGCAGCTTATCTATGTCCCTCTGTAACCTGCAACATCCTTCCGCACTATCCGCAACTCCACCGACTCCGCAAATTTACTAACCCATCCTTCTACGGCCTCATCCAGGTCATTTATAAAAATGACACACAGCAGTGGCCCCAAAACAGATCCTTGAGGTACACCACGAGTAACTGAACTCCAGGATGAACATTTCCCATCAACCACTACCCTCTGTCTTCTTACAGCTAGCCAATTTCTGATCCAAACCGCTAAATCACCCTCAATCCCATGCCTCAGTATTTTCTGCAATAGCCTACCATGGGGAACCTTATCAAACGCTTTACTGAAATCCATATACACCACATCAACCGCTTTACCCTCATCCACCTGTTTGGTCACCTTCTCAAAGAACTCAATAAGGTTTGTGAGGCACAACCTACCCTTCACAAAACTGTGTTGACTATCCCTAATCAAATTATTCCTTTCTAGATGATTATAAATCCTATCTCTTATAATCCTTTCCAACACTTTACCCACAACCAAAGTAAGGCTCACTGGTCTATAATTACCAGGGTTGTCTCTACTCCCCTTCTTGAGCAAAAGGACAACATTTGCTAGTCTCCAGTCTTCTGGCACTATTCCTGAAGACAATGACGACATAAAGATCAAAGCCAAAGGCTCTGCAATCTCCTTTCTAGATTCCCAGAGAATCCTAGGATAAATCCCATCCGGCCCAGGGGACTTATCTATTTTCACACCTTCCAGAATTGCTAACACCTCCTCCTTATGAACCTCAATCCCGCCTAGTCTAATAGACTCTATCTCAGTATTCTCCTCGACTACATTGTCTTTTTCCTGTGTGAATACTGACGAAAAATATTCATTTAGCACTTCTCCTATCTCCGGACTCCACGCACAACTTCCATTACTGTCCTTGACCGGCCCCAATCTTACTCTAGTCATTCTTTTATTCCTGACATACCTATAGAAAGCTTTAGGGTTTTCCTTGATCCTACCTGCTAAAGACTTCTCATGTCCCCTCCTGGCTCTTCTTAGCACTCTCTTTAGGTCCTTCCTGGCTAACTTGTAACTCTCAAGTGCCCTAACTGAGCCTTCACGCTTCATCTCTACATAAGCCTCCTTCTCTTGTCAAGAGGAAGATTCAACTTCTTTAGTAAACCACGGTTCCCTCGCTCGACCACTTCCTCCCTGCCTGACAGGTACATACTTCTCAAGGACACACAGTAGCTGTTCCTTGAACAAGCTCCACATTTCAATTGTGCCCAGCCCCTGCAGTTTCCTTCTCCATCCTATGCATCCTAAATCTTGCCTCATCGCCTCATAATTGCCTTTCCCCCAGCTATAACTTTTGACCTGCGTTATATACCAATCCCTTTCTATCGCTAAAGTAAACGTAACCGAATTGTGGTCACTATCACCAAAGTGCTCACCTACCTCCAAATCTAACACCTGACCTGGTTCATTACCCAGTACCAAATCCAATGTGGCCTCGCCTCTTGGCCCTATCTACATATTGTCAGGAAACCCTCCTGCACACATTGGACAAAAACTGACCCATCTGAAGTACTCGAACTGTAGCGTTTCCAGTCAATATTTGGAAAGTTAAAGTCCCCCATAACAACTACCCTGTTACTTTTGCTCCTATCCAGAATCATCTTTGCAATCTTTTCCTCTACATCTCTGGAACTTTTCGGAGGCCTATAGAAAACTCCCAACAGGGTGACCTCTCCTTTCCTGGTTCTAACCTCAGCCCATACTACCTCAGTAGATGAGTTGTCATCAAATGTCCTTTCTGCCACCGTAATACTGTCCTTGACTAACAATGCCACACCTCCCCCTCTTTTACCACCTTCCCTGATCTTACTGAAACATCTAAACCCCGTTTCCTGTCCCTGCTCTATCCATGTCTCCGAAATGGCCACAATATCGAAGTCCCAGGTACCAACCCACACTGCAAGTTCACCCACCTTATTCCGGATGCTCCTGGCATTGAAGTAGACACACTTCAAACTGCCTGCCGGTACACTCCTGCGACCTTGAAACCTTATTTATGACCTCACTACTCTCAACCTCCTGTACACTGGAGCTACAATTCAGGTTCCCATCCCCCTGTTGAATTAGTTTAAACCCTTCCGAAGAGCATTAGCAAATTCCGCCCCCCAGGATATTGGTACCCCTCTGGTTCAGGTGTAGACCATCCCGTTTGTAGAGGTCCCACCTACCCCAGAATGAGCCCCAATTATCCAGGTATCGGAGTCCCTCCCTCCTGCACCATCCCTGTAGCCACATGTTCAACTGCTCTCTCTCCCTATTCCTTGCCTCGCTAGCACGTGGCACGGGTAACAAACCAGAGATAACAACTCTGTTCTAGCTCTAAGCTTCCACCCTAGCTCCTTGAATTTCTGCCTTACGTCCCCATCCCTTTTCCTACCTATGTCTTTGGTGCCTATGTGGACCACGACTTGGGGCTGCTCTCCCTCCCCTTTCAGGATCCTGAAAACACGATCCGAGACATCACGGACCCTGGCACCTGGGAGGCAACACACCAACCGCGAGTCTCTCTCGTTCCCACAGAATCTCCTATCTGTCCCCCTAACTATGGAGTCCCCAATGACTAATGCTCTCCTCCTCTTCCCCCTTCCCTTCTGAGCAACAGGGACAGATTCTGTGCCAGAGACCTGTACCCCATGGCTTACCCCTGGTAAGTCGTCCCCCCCAACAGTATCCAAAACGGTATACTTGTTTTTGTGGGGAATGGCCACAGGGGATCCCTGCACTGTCTGCCTGTTCCCTTTCCGTCCCCTGACTGTAACCCATCTACTTTTTTCCTGTACCTGAGGTGTGACTACCTCCCCGTAACTCCTCTCAATTACCCCTTCAGCCTCCCGAATGATCCGAAGTTCATCCAGCTCCGGCTCCAGTTCCCTAACATGGTTTCCGAGGAGCTGGAGTTGGGTGCACTTCCCGCAGATGAGGTCAGTGGGGACACTAGTGGTGACCCTTACCTCCCACATTCTACAGGAGGAGCGTACAACTGCCCTAACATCCATTCCCACTGTTCTGAATTCCCAGACAAATACAAAAAACTAGTAGCCTTACCAAATCAGCGCTCAGAACCTTTTTTTTTTGGTTAGAGGAGGAGGAGGATGGGTGGGAGACACTACCTAGGTAGTGTTTCGGGTAAAGCAACCGCCCAAATTTATTACCTCACTCAACTCAACTGTCTCAAGACCCAATTCAATCCAACCACTTCTGAAGTAGAACTGCAGTGTGCTGACATTGAAATAGTTAGTATTCATTGCAGAAATACAACAGAAAGTTGATGTATTCACCATAGTGTGCAGAACCTGCCTTGAGTAGCACAAAGGCTAAGGCCCTGTACCAAATCACATGAATTGGATCAAATCCAATTGTGACTTGCGGTGAGGTGTTTGAAGAAATCTGATTTTCCATATCTTGGAGGCTATCCCAAAACATAAATAACAGGTATACCCCAAAATCCAATGTACCAACTCAGCCTTTAGTAAATTAAATACTTGTGTTTTTGAGAATTGTGGTATTGGACCAAATAATAATCTCAAAAATCTGCTGAGCAGTGGCCCTTCCAACCTTTTTTTGGTTTGAAGCTTGAGCAAAATTTTTGATGCCATATTGACGTCTGAGGTCAACAGCCTCGACAGAGTTTAGAATTTTGTGAATCAAGTAGGATAACAAAAGAGAAAACCTGACTTCTTTAAGACACACATGCTAACATCAATTAGCATGGCAATCTTGTATAAACTGATGCATACAGGACTTGATGCCAAAATGCCCAATTTGAGAATTTCCAATGTTCTACTCCACTTGATCAGGAAGCATGTTCACAGAGGGATCAAAAGAAGTATTTCCAAGATAATCTCAAAGTTTTCATGAAGGTCTGGTTGTATTAATATCAACACATGGGAGCAGATGCCCAATTATGACTGAAATGTCAACTCATCATCAAAATGTATGCCAAGATGCTCTCAGGAACAAGAGCAAGGAGATGGTGCATAGTGATAATGTTTTGGCAGAGTAAACCAGAAGTCCAGGCTAATGCTATGTTGAGAGAGATAATAGGAACTGCAGATGCTGGAGAATCTGGGATAACAAGGTGTAGAGCTGGATGAACACAGCAGGCCAAGCAGCATCAGAGGAGCAGGAAAGCTGATGTTTTGGGCATTTCTGAAGAAGGGTCTAGGCCCGAAACGGCAGCTTTCCTGCTTCTCTGCTGCATTGGTTGGCAAGTGGAGTCTTAATTCCCAATCATCACTCTCCTCAGGCAAGACAAATGTTGGATTTTGCTTTTGAATAGCTACTCTTGCGAATAGTCCTAATGAATGCAAATGAAAAGCTTCAACAACATGCATGCACCCTCTGTTAAAGAGCTGTCTATAAATGCTACGAAGTAGTACAAAATATTTTTCTTAGCTATTTACTGAACAAATCATAGATAAATATTTTGGAATGTTGTTGCTACTATGGTGAGTTACTTTCAAATGATGATTTTTGTAAATTGCTTTTAAATGTTTAAGCACTGAAAACCTTTAACACCAGTTAATTGATTTACGGTGAGGGGGTGCTCATGAAACTAATTGGATTCTTATACTGATTTCAAGGCAATGGCATTGACCAGAACATGTGTACTCCTACAGAATACATTTTTGACTTTGTTGTAGAAGTGGGTTGTGTTTATGATTTTTGTTTTTAATCTGTTGGCATCATATAGATTTCGCCTCTGTCGTTTTCTGTCTCATTTCCTATTTCACCTAACTGGATTTTTGTCCTACTTTATTTTAGCCAAATGATTGCTCATTCAATGGATGAGCCATCAGTAATAACTAGATTAATAACTGACAAAGTTATTTAAAGCTGGTAGATTTGTTTTTGTCCCTGTTAGAACCTCATTTGCTTTGGAGAAAATATGTTGTATTGTTGCAATTCTGATCTGAAGACTAATTGCAGGCTGTGGACATTATTGGGGAATTCAACAAAGTTGCAACCTCTTCACTTTGGAGATTGTTCCTTTTTCTGTTAAGAAAGTGCTTTGATATATGGAAATTATTTGCCCCTTTCTTTTGAAACCAGGTATAGGAATTGAAAATAAAAATCCAAGTCTTATAGTATTTCTAAATATCTGGTAGAACAATAGGAAACTGAACAAGTTAAATTACTTTAAATGCATTTTTATTTGTTAATCAGTAATTTAACAGTCTTTAAATATAGGCCATCTATTGAAAACTGTGAAAAGTTTAAGGATTGATACATTGTGGTGTGTGGTAATAAAAAGTGAAGTGATGTTATGTAATAAAAACCAAAAGAACTGT
>NC_063332.1:177746674-177768208 GCF_021869965.1 Rhincodon typus
CTTGCTAAGGATGAGTCAAGGTTGCATTTCATGAAAAACTGGTTTCACATCCTTATATTGAAGTTATTGCGGAATTTTGACAACTGTAACAATCTCATTGCCCAGATTTCTTGTGCCACTGCATCCCCTGTGTAGTGGAATGTTGCCCTTGTATGTGCTGCATTTTATAGCCCTCTCCCAGGTATCTTTGGCGTTGATGTTGATTTTGAATCATTTGTTACTGACTTGCAGTGGGTTAAGCTTGGTTGCAATATTGCAAAATCAAATAAGTATCAGTTTTGGCTGCTTGGGAAACTTCAGCTCAAATTTGATTGAGAGCCTGAGCTGTGGACACTGTGAAACATCAGGAAGAGGGAGAGGTCCCTGGCGTTTCACAGCATAGTCACACCTCTAAGATTAAATACACCAACCTTGCACTGTGGTCAGGGACATAAAAGTGTGAGGCAGGTCACAGAAGCTCAGAATTGCTATCGTGCAGAAGGGGGCCATTCATGCCTGTACCTGTTCTATTAGCTAGTGCCAATCTCCTGCCTCTGGGTGCAAACATTTTTCTGGTAAACTTCTTGCCCCTTACCTTAAATCTATACCACCTGATCATTGATTCCTCCACCAAGGGAAAGGTTCCTTCCTGTCTAGCCTATCTATGCCCCTCATAACCTTATGCATTTCAATCGTAACTCCCCGCAGTCTCTTCAGCTCCAAGAAAAACAACCCCAGTTTATTCAATCTCTCTTGATGATTAAAACTCTCCAGTCCAGGCAATATTCCGGTAAATCTTTGCACCCTTTCCAGTGCAATCACATTTCTCCTAGAATTGGAGAACTGCATACAGTACTCTGTAGCCTAACTAATGTTAGCAACAGTTTCAGTATAACTTCCCTGTTTTTAAAGTCTGACTCGGATAATAAAGACGTGTATCCAATATACCACCTTAACCACTTGATCTCCTTGCCTTGCTACCTTAAGGGACTGGTTCTCATCACAACAAGATCTCTCTGATCGGCAGTGCTTCCCAGGGTCTTATTGATCGTCATGTATTCCCATGCTGCCTTTATCCTGCCCAAGTGCAACACCTTATACTTAACTAAATTGAATTCTATTTGCCACTGATCAGTCCATCTGACCTACTATTTCTTCTCTCGCCTCACTGAACAAACTGATACGTTTCAACCAGCCTTAGAAATTTATCTAGTTTTAGGCCTGCCAGACAACTTCCTCTCTGTGCTAATTTATTTAATCATACCACAGTCCTTTCCCTGATTTTTTTTGTACCCACATAATCCCTCTCACTAGTGAACACTGACAGAGTATTCATTTAGAACCCTATGCCTGTCTTCTAGCTCTGCCTAACTAGGACTGGGATAGGGCTTTAAACTCAATGGTGAGGTGGGTAGGTTCAGTTGCGTGGAAAATTATGGAAAAAGGTAAGGGCAGGAAGGGATCAGCAGAGATTAAAGTTTCCAGAACAAGTAATACGACAGAGTATGGAAAGGGTCGGGAATCTAACTTCAGATAAGGAGGCAACTATGAGAAGGGGGTCAGTCAACACAGGACTTAGGGTGTTATATTTAAATGCATGCAGTATACAAAAAAAAGCAAATGAGCTTGCAGTGCAGATTGAAATTGGCAGGGCCAATGTTGTGGGTATCACAGACGTGGCTGCAAAGGGAACAGGGCTGGGAACTAAATATCCAAGGATACATGTTCTATCAAAAGGACAGGCAGAGGGGGCAGGGTTGCCTCGTTAGTAAGGAATGAAATGAAATGAAATCATGATAGAGTCAGAAGGCGTAGAATCTGTGGGTAGAGTTGAGGAGCAACAAAGGAGTAAAGAACCTGATGGGAGTTGTGAACAACCTCCAAGCAGTAGTCAGGATGTGGGGCAGAAAATAAATCGGGAGATAGAATAAGCATGTCAGATAGGCAGTATTACAATAATCATGGAGAACTTCAATATGCAGGTGGACTGGGAAAATCGGGTTGAATGTGGATATCAATCTCTTGATAAGGTGTTTTGTGGACTAGCTTGTGGTAGAGCCCAAAGGGAATAGATAATTCTGAATTTAGTGATGTGTAGTGAGGCAGATTTAATTAGAGAGCTGAAGGTGAAGGAATCCACAGGGCACAGGGACCAGGGACCAGGGACCAGTGACCATAATATGAAAGAATTCCCCCTGCAGTTTGAGAGGGAGAAGTTGGAATCAGATGTAATGGTATTAAAGGTAACTATGAAAACACGAGGGAGGAGCTGGCCAGAGTTGATTGGAAGGGGAGCCTAGTAGGGAAGACAATGGAGCAGCAATGGCAGAAGATTCTGGGGGTAATTTGGGAGGCACAGCAGAAATTCAGCCCAAGGAGGAAGAAACATCGTGAGAGGGGGATGAGGCAACCATGGCTGACGAGGGAAGTTAGGGACAGCATAAAAGCCAAAAAAAGCATTCGATGTGGTGAAAGTTAATGGGAAGCCAAGAGGGCTGGATATACTTTAGAAACCAGCAAAGGATAACTTAAGAAAAGGAGGAGAAGATGAAATGAGAGTCAGCTATCTAGTAATATAAAAGATTACAAGAGGTTTCCTTTTAAATATTTAAAAGGTAAGAGAGAGGCAAGGGTGGATGTTATAGCACTGGAAGATGAGCCTGGAGAAATATTAATGGGGAACAAAGAAATTGTGGAGGAACTGAAGAGTACTTCGCATCAGTTTTCCCAGTGGAAGACAGAAGCAACGTCGCAGAGATAACAAGGTGTAGAGCTGGATGAACACAGCAGGCCAAGCAGCATCAGAGGAGCAGGAAGGCTGACGTTTCGGGCCTAGACCCTTCTTCAGAAAATATAGCATAGCATAGCAGAACTGAGATGAGGAATTTGTTCAGCCAGAGGGTGGTGAATCTGTGGAACTCATTGCTGCAGAGGGCTATGGAGGTCAAGCCGTTGAGTGTTTTTAATACAAATAGGTTCCTGATTTAATACGGGGAACAGAGGTTACGGGGAGAGGGCAGGAGAATGGGGTTGGAAAATGTTTCAGCTGTGATTGAATGGCAAGCAGACTTTATGGGCTGAATGTCCTAATTCTGATCCTATATCTTTTGGTCTTATGGCCTATGAACACATTACCACTGTGGTCCTTAACTAGGAAAAGGGGACCCCAATTATCATTTTACCCTTAATGGACTTGTAAAATAACTGAAGGCTTTCCTTCGTTTTACCGGTCATTATCCTTTCATGCCCCCTTTTTGCTCTCCGCATTTCCTTTTTAAGTTCCTCCTACACGTTTGGTACTGTTGTTGGACTACTTCTGTTTTGAGCCCTAATCTCCCTTTTTCTCTTTGTCTAATCCATCATGATGTGCAATAGTTTGGTTGGAAAAAAAGAGTGGTAAGGCAAAGAAGTTATGGGTAGAAGTCATCTTGTTGGTCGCTGAAGAGTTGTCTCATTGTAGGCCTAAGTACAAATTGGGAAATAATGGATGCATTTAAGAAGGGCACTATAATTGTCAGGAACGATTTTGTTCCGCTCATTCATTGGACAAATCAGATTGGCAAGTGTAAAATGGAAGACAAATTTGTCTTCCATAAGAAACTATAGGAGGGTGTGTGCACAGTCCAGACCATCATGGAAGCCAACATCCCATCCATGGACTCCATTTATACTTGTTGGCAGCCTTTCCATAGCAACCTCATCAAAGACCCCTCCCACTCTGGTAATGCTCGCCTAGAACCTCTTCCATCAGGCAGAGGATACAGAAGCCTGAACACGCACCAACAAGTTCAAGGACAGCTTCTTCCCTGCCATTATTAGACTGAATGAGCTCTTGAACTTCAAATATCATTGATCTTGTAAATGTAGTTCTTGCTTCGTGCACCTCCTGTGCAGTGTAACCTGTATGCCTCACTCTGTCTAAGCACCCCCGATCTGTATGACTTTGCTTACTATGACCTGCCTGTACTGCTCGCAAACAAAACTTTTCACCGTACATGTGACTGCAATAAGTCAAATCAGATAAAGCAAGAGGTATATGTATCGCTCTTCTACTTTATTTACAGCATTAAATTGAGTAATAATGCAACTTTGGCTTAAATAAAATATACCGGCAGAGAGCCTTTTCACTCTCTCCCTCAATTGACTACAGGTAGTTCTGCTATAACATTTATTTTGTTAATGTGAATTGGCTGTAACACAATTGATGAATAGCGGATGCTGTTGGCATAGTACAAACTTTCTGCTGTACAGGTACAGCGATTTTCTGTAGCAAAGTCCCTACAATACAATTTTCTATAGCGCAAAGTCACAAGAATGCAGCTATCGTGTTATAAGAGAAATACCTGTACTCTGACATTGCGGAGATCATGATAATAGTGAACTTCCGATATGAGGTATATAGTTTTTGCCAGTTTATTGACAGTAGCAGTTCACAAGCTGCTGATTAAAACAAAGATTGCTGTATATATGTTTCTGCAAGCAGGGTCAGTGTAATATAGCAAAATTCACGGATGATATTAAAATAGCCGGGAAAGTAGGATGTGTTGAGATAAATGGTTTACGGATGGATATTGATAGGCTGGGAGATCAGGCCAGAATCTGGCAGATGGAGTTTAATGTGGATAATTGCAAGGTTGTCCATTTTGGCCAGGGGGAAAAAGGCAAATTATTAATTAAATGGGAAGCAGAATTAAAGTGTGGTAGTACGGATGGATCTGGGTGTCCGTGTGCATGATTTGCAGAAAGTGGGTATGCAGGTGCAGCATATAATGAAGGCAGATGGAATCCTGGTATTTATTGCAAAGGACTGAATTATAAAAGTAAAGAAGTGCTTTTACAATTGTATAAGGCATTGGAGTATTGAGTCTAATTTTGGTCTCTTTCACCAGGGGTGAAAGGCTGTTGTAGGAGGAGCTGTTGAATAGCTTGGGCTTGTACTTGCTGGAGTTCAGAAGAATGAGGGGGATCTGATTGACTTATATTTTCCCCTTGTGGGACAGTATAGAACAAGATGTCATAGAGTGAGAAAAGGTAGGTTCAAAAGAGATGAGGACAAACTACTTCTCTAAGAGGGCTGTGAACCTGGGGAACTCACTGCCCCAGAGTGCAGCGGAGGCAGAATCAATCAACAGATTCAAAAAAGAAAGAAATATTTCTGATGAAATGTGGGATAAAGAGCTATGGGGAGCAGTCAGGAAATTGGAGCTGAGGCCAAGATCAGCCATGGTCATGTTAAATGGCATAGCAAGCTAAAGGGCTGAACTGCCTACTCCCATTCTTAATTCCTATGTTCAATTTATTTTAAAGTTTATATTTTGAACTCAGTGGCATGTGGATTTTGGTGTGTGTGAGGGGATTTAATGATCAACTTGTCAGTATTTCTGGAGTCAGGATCTTTTAATATGCGAGAGGGTACCTTGAGGGTAATAATTGGAATTTGTTTGCATTGAGAGAGTTTTACGAGTGGACACAGTTAACATGTGAGGGAAATTAGCTTGCTTTCAGTTTAGAAGCATCGTGAACTTTTCTCCCCATCATTGGAAAAACCCGTAGCTTTTGGAGCTTTTGCTTCTTGAAGTCATAGTTGAAATTACTTGTTTGAAATATCTTTTATCATTTGGAGAAACTAGTTCAGGAAAGTAAGAAAATTGGTTACCTCTATTAAGCTTTTATTTTGAAATTGTCATACTTGAAATGTTTGGTAAGAACACAGGGATTATTCAAAGCTGAGCAAGTCTAAACTCAGTTGTGTGGATAATCAAGGAAGAGGCTACAAAACTCTTAAGACAGGGAATTGAAAGGAAAGTTAAAATAAAACCTGTAGATGTGATAGAGAAGTGAGCTCTCTCTGGTGTTTGAGTACTGTAAAATGATGCTGTTGGGATAGATGGGACTGTGTTTTTGAATGTTTCAAAATCTTTCAAATTGTGTTGTATGTAAGTAGCTTGGTTCATTTTTTCTTTTGCTGTTTATGTGATGAGATTGTTTTATGGCTAAAGCCATTTCTGCAACATTCTATGCTTGTGTTTCAGTGGAAGACCACTTTTCTGAATAAAGAGAACAAACTATGATTTATCAAGTGAAAAAATGAAAAAACTGTGGATGCTGTAAATTAGAAACAAAAACAAAAGTTGCTGGGAAAGCTCAGCAGGTCTGGCAGCATCTGTGAAGAGAAATCGAAGTTAATGTTTCGGGTCCTGTGACCCTTCCTCAGGAGGGTTTGTTCTGAGGAACAGTTACTGAATCTGAAACATTAACTTCGATTTCTCTTCTCCTATGCTGCCAGACCTGAGCTTCTCCAGCAACTTTTGTTTTTGTTTATGATCTACCGAGCCAGGCTTCAGCCTGGGATCCAATTTGTGCAGTATAACAGCTGGAAGCACAACACTAGGAAATTGTGTTTTAATGCTATGTAATTCTCGGAGCTCTCTAAAGCTGCTATTTTCATTCATTTTTGTGAAATGTACTTTGCAAGAGTAGATCTGTACATAACTATTCCTAATGATTATTTCAGTGTTGGTTGACGTTTGCTCCAATTGCGGACCAGACAGCTCGGTATTTCCATATTTCCATGGATCAAGTCAATTGGCTATCGATGATCTACCTCGTTGTTGGTGTTCCCTTTGGTTTTTGTACGACATGGATACTGGACATGCTTGGACTTAAAACATCGGTAAGTTTTATACAATCTCCATGTCTCTCGGACTTTCTGACATAGCTAGGAGTGTAATAATGTTGGTAGCTGTTTTCTTCAGTTAAATAGTGATGAACAAGTCCTATATCACCTCCCCACGGTTTACCCTGCTCAATACTTCTGGTTTGTTTTGTTTTACCGTTTACATATATCGAAATATGGCGGTCAAACTTGTTGCTTTGAAATATGCCACAGAGGATTCTGCGTTTTCTTAGGCTACAATAGATCACACCTTTTTAAGAGTTCAGAGATTTTGAGCTCTGAGCAAAGTATGCAAGCAATGTTGATTTGGTTACGTTTAGGTAATTTTGTATTGACGTACAGTGAGTTAATACGCTCATCCACTTCTTACCGTCCGCTGCTAATCCTACAGCCTCCAATAAAACACTTTGGATCAGAACTTTACACTTCCTACCCACCACTCTGAGGAACAGGAAAGGATTGGACAAAGGATTAAACAGTTCAGAAATTCAAAATGATCAAGTGGTCAGAAATAAGATAGAATTAATGCCAATGATGGTGTGAATTGAGGTTTGTTACTAGATCTATATTTTTATTTCAGTTGGATCATTTGATTTGCAAGTCTATTTGAATAGCCAAGTCCTTAGTTGAAGGCCACACTTTATGGTGGCATGTGATGATCCATCTGCTTAATCCTTCTAGTGGGCCTGAAACTGTCTGCTGATTTGAATGAGCAACAATAAAATATATTGATGACTATGACTGTATGATTGGTAGAAAAGCATAGGGATGCTGATGCCAATTTAAGTTTCAAATTTCCCAACAAAATATGAATTGCGTACGAGTCCTCTGTTAGAAATAGGTAGTGCTTATACACAGTTAAATGCTGCTCAAGTAAAGTTAATCTTTTTTAAAAAATTAATGAATCTTATTGAGCTGTATGAGCATTTATGTAGTTCCTGAATACTACTGATAGGGTGTAACTGCAACATTAATTATAAGCCAGTTTGCTTTGAAAGACACCAGATTATTATGGATGATCATAGGTGGTGAAGATGGCCATATTTACTTTTAAGACTATAAATTTGAGCAGGCAGGGATTTTGAACTGGGATATCTGAAGACCTGTCCAAAATAGTGGAAGAGTATTCCACCGCATGTACATAGAAACATCAACCAACCCACCATCTAATCATTTAGTAATCCCTCTTATCTTCTGCACTGTAGCTGATCCTGAGCTCATGGCTGAACTTGGCTGGTTGTGCCATGCAACTCTTAAGTGTTGCTTACTTCATACCTCAAGAAAGCTGGAAATTCCCTCTCCTGATGGTGGGCCAGACTCTTGGCGCATTGGCACAGCCTTTGGTTCTCTTTTCTCCAACAAAATTGGCTGCTATTTGGTTTCCTGAACAACAGAGAGCAACAGCAAACATGATTTCATCAATGGGTGAGTTGCTTGGCGTAGAATGTGTGATTCATCTTTCAAAAAAAAGACATCAGTGACTTTTCATTTGGATTTCTATGGACTGTATATAAGACTTTTCCGACCAGGGGAAACACCTAACTGCCATTTTATATGAATTCACAGAAGACATGCAGAATGTGTTGAAGTGTCCTTCTTCACCCTCCAAATGTTAACTCTGCCCTTTCCAGATGATGCCAGACCTGCTGAGTTTCTCCAGCAACCTCGGTTTTTGTTTCAGATCTTCATTTGCTGTTTGTTGTTTTATTACAGCATGCTTTGCTGGATAAATCAAGCCAGAAAGTACAACAACAAGGAAGTTTTGCTGAACTGTATGAAACACAAATGAGGCTTCAATTGGAGTATTGAGAACAATTTTTCACACCTTATTCAAGAGTTGCAACCCACTAGGATAGCATGACCTAAATCGAGCTCTGCTACTCCCAAATATGTGCCAAATGTTAGTTTTTTTCATAATATGCACAGTAGCCTGATTTTACCTGACTTTCAATGACCAGTGATAGTAAGTATGGACCTGGTTTCTGTACTAAACAATAATTAATATTCTAAGTAATTAGACTATAGCTACAGGTAAGCAGATAGTAACTATATAACACTAACTAAAATTCTAATCCCCTTATAAACTACCCCTCACACACAAACTCAAACAACCAAACATAAAATGAATATAGATCCTTTCCTGAGGCAGCAATAAACTGGAAAGTCGGTTCAGTGGTCTTTGCTTCCCATTTCCGATTGTTGAGATGATCCTCCTTTGATTGGCCAGGTCCCTTATTGTTCAGGAACAAAAACAGAAGTTGCTGGGAAAGCTCAGCAGGTCTGGCATCATCTGTGGAGAAAAAAGTCAGAGTTAACACTTCGGGTCTGGTGACCCTTCCTCAGAACTTCCTTGTTGTTCACTTGTCTTTCTCCGGAAGCTTCCACTGGTTGTAAGTAGTACAGAGTAACTGACTCACTTGGGAAATGTTTCTCATTTATCAATTCAAAAGTCACAGCTTACAGCAACCATTGCAGGAAAAGTAGTTGATTTTCAAAAGGTTTAAACTGAGCTTTCGACTGCATTGAATGTGCAGTGTCTGGATTTTGAAAAGATCTGCATACTCTTCTGTTTCCTTATCTCTCAGGGTCTCTCTGCCCCGTAACTTGTTTCCAGCTCCAAGCTGCTCAGCCAACCTAGAGCCAATCTCATACCTATTGGCAAGCAAAAGGTCTCTGTTGTTGGTCTGGGGACTTTTAACTGTTCTCAAACAAGTTGTTGCCGACAAGAGCTGCATCAGTATACACCCTCTGCTCCAGATTGTCTACAATCTGAATTTCAATTACTGCTTGTTCAAACATTTCTTTACAATGTCTGCCATGATGTCAGGTTACTTGTTTTCAAACACAACCACTCTTTGAAACACTGGATTATAAAGCATTTTTTTTTTTGGACTTTGGTCCCAGTTCTTAAAAACAAAGGTAAAAAGCATGGTCCTTTTTATAAGGAAGAAATTCAGAATCTTGCACAAAAGCTTTGCCAATATTGTATCAAAACTGAGGAATTTGAGATTCAAGGGTGGTCTGGAGAAGCTGGGGTTGTTTTCCTTGGAGTAATGAAGGTCAAGAGAAGATTAACAAAGATCTTCACTCTAAAAATAATTCTTGATTTTGAAGAAGGAGAAACTAATTCCAATGGCAAGACAGTCTGTGATCAGAAGGCCAAGATTTAATTGGGGGAAAAAAGACCCAGACACCATGTGGAATTATATTGATGGTGGGAGTCATGGTTTGAAATTCACTGCCTGGAAGGTTGGTGGAAGTAGTATAATAAAAACTTGAAAAGGGAATATACTTAAATTTATCATGAATTGGGTGAGATTGAGGAATCGATCTAATTTCTCCATGTTATAATAGTCCTTTTTTTTTTTATTTGTTCATGGAATATGGGTCTCTCTGGCTAGTCCGGCATTTAGTGTCTGTTTTTAATTTTCTTGGAGAGGGTGGCCTCTTGAATTACAGCTATCATTGGTTTGAAAAGACACCCCACAATATTGTTAGAATGGGAGTTGCATGATTTTGTCTGTGATACTGAAAGAATGGCGATAATGCTTACAAGTCTGGATGGGGAGTGGCTTGGAGGAAAACTTGCAGGTGGTGGTGCCCCAGGCAACTGCTGCCCTTGTCTGCCCAGTGAGTAGTGCTCATGGGTTTGGAAGGTTCTCTAAAAGGAACCTTGATGCATTATTCAGTGCATTTTGCTAGTGCTACACATTACTGCCACAGGTTGGTGGTGAAGGGAGTGAATGTGAAGGTGCTGGATAGGTCGCTAATCAAGTGTAGTGGTTTGTCCTGGATGGTATGAAGCTTCTTGCATGTTACTGGAGCTGCACCCATCCAGTCAAGTGGGGAGTATTTCATCACACTCCACACTTGTACCAGATTGTACCAGCCTTGTCCCAGATTTCCTAACTTGTGACCTGTGGTTGTAGTCTCAATGCTTGCTGACTGCAGTGTCCAATGGTTATTCTTTACTCATTCACGGGATGAGGGCATTGCTGGCTAGGCAGCATTTATCCTCTATCCCTAATTGCCCAGAGGGCAGTTAAGAGCCAACCACATTGCTGTGGGTCTGGAGTCACGTGTAGGCCAGACCAGGTAAGGATGGCAGTTTCCTTCCCTAAAGGACATTAGTGAACCAGATGGGTTTTTCCAACAATCGACAAGGATTCACAGTCATGATTAGAATCTTAATTCCAGATATTTATTGAATTCAAATTCCACCATCTGCCGTGGCAGGATTTGAACCCGGGTGCCATGAATGTTAGCTGGATCTCTGGATTAACAGTCCAGCGATAATACCACTAAGCTATCACCTCGCCCAGGATGTAGGAAGTTGGGAATTCAGTGATGGTATTGCTGTTGAACAGCCAGGGACAATGTTTAGATTTTCTCTTGTTGGGGATGGTCATAGCCTGGCATTTGGATGGCAGAAATGTTTACTTGCCACTTATCAGTCCAAGTTTGGATGTTGTCTCAGTCTTGCTGCTTATTCACACAACTGCTATTGTACCAAAGCAGTTTGCACATGGTGGTGAAAGTTCCACTTTTGACCTTTAGGAGGGAGGGAAGGTCATTGATAAAGCAGCTGAAGATGGTTGGATCCAGGGCACTACCCTGAGAAACTCCTACAAAGAAGTTTTGGGACTGAGCCAGATGATGTCCAATAATCATATAGTATTAGGTATGACTCCAGTGAATAGAGTTCTCCCCGATTCCTATTGAGTCCAGTTTTACTAGGGCCCCTTGATGCCACACTCCAGTGTGGCTTTGACTGTCCTTGATGTCAATGTCACCTCACAACTCTGGAATACAGCTCTTTTTTTTTCAATGTTTAGACTAAGGTTGTAGAGAGATCCAAAAACTAAGACACACTGGCAGAAGCTAAACTGTGTTAGTGAGCAAGTTATTTCTTGCAAATGATGCCTGATGGAAGGGATGACAGCTACCAGTTTTCTGTTGGAATTGATAGTGGTGTTTATATTGTTGCTAATTGCAAAGCTTGCAGTAATATATCAGCGGTGCGATTTAAATTCAATGTTCACTGATACAACTTGTATCCAATGTTTTAATTTAGAAGGTATCTTCTTCCTTCCCCATCCAAAAGGCCTTATTTTTGACTTCAGCTGAGTCTTGGGTTTTTTTTAAACCCTGTGCACTGAATTCACCTTGGATTAGAACTGCTCAAATTGACCTAAGACCTAGGTTCAAATCTCCATGTCACTGACTGGTGGAAACCTCACTTTCTGCTTGTAAGCATTCTAAGTAATTTAAGTCTGACAATTTGGTTTCTTATTTTTGTGCTTTGGGCCCATGATCAATAGAAACTAAATTCAATCATAATTAGCCTTCTTTGGAAGATGTATATGTGTGATATGGAAAAAGAAGATTTCTATCGAGATTTTTCTGGGCTGAAGCTATAGGGGTGGCATTGAGAGTTTTGCTTTGCTGAGTGCACTGTAGCTAATGGAGTTCTTGATGCTGCTAGACTGCCTGAAATGGAATGAGTTGAGGTTTGGTAGTACATGATGAGAATTAGTAAAGATGTAACTTTGTTTGCCTTTTCAAGAAGGCCATTTGTGTAATGACCAACTGGAGCAACTGACCAGGAAATAGCCGACTTAGTATTACAGCCAAAAAGGTGGTCTTAGTTCCCAGTGGCTCACCCTTCATCTGTTTTATGCTTGTGGACATTTTTTTAATGCACTTGTGGAACATGGCCATCACTGCTGGCCAGAATTTTTTGCCCATCTCTAATTGTCCTTGAAGGTGGTGAGCTGCCTTCACTGCAGTCCAGTGTTTCTGCCTCTACCGTTTTGGACAGCAAATTCCAGACCCCGTTGGCCCTCTGGATGAACAAAATACTCTTGTCCCCTCTAATCCTTCCACAAATCACTTTACATCGATGACTCAATCTTCCATTTAATCAAGTAGGCCCTGCCATCCATTCTATCCAGACCCCTCTCAACTTTGTCCACCTCAATCAAATCTCTCCTCATCCTCCTCTGTACAAAGGGGAACAGCTCTGGCCTATCCAATCTTGCCTCATTTTTCAAGTCCTGGCAGCATCTTGGCAAATCTCCTCTCCCCCTCTCTTGGGCAATTCCATCCTTTCTGTAAAGAGGTGACCAGAACTGCACACAGTATTCAAATTGTGGCCTAACTGATGATTTAACAGTCCGGGCATATTGTTCCTGCTCTCACATTCTCTGTTCCAGCTAACAAAGGAAAAGATCCCATAATGTCGTCTTGAAGTCTAAGAAAAAGTAATGCATTTTCTTAAAGTTGTTTATTCACAAATATAAAGCTGCTCATTGTGTGAAGAAAGTTGTCCAACCAGGGAGACCCATTAACACGTCCAGCAACTGCAGTCCACAGAACTGGAAACTTCCAATATCTGCTGTGGTGCTTTCTGACCTGGTGTTCGTTCCAGGTTTAAGGATGTTAAGCAATGTGTCTCCCTGGTTGGACAACTTTCTTCATGTGGAATGAACTGCTACAGGAAATAGCAAATGCAGGTATAGTTGCAACGTTTTAAAAAACATTTGACTAAGTACATGTATTGGAAATGTTTGGAGGGATATGGGCCAAGCACCGGCAAGTGGGACTAGTTTAGTTCGGAAACATGATTGGTGTGGACTAGTTGGATTAAAGGGTCTGTTTCCATGCTGTATGATTCTGTGGCTGTACAGTACATTGGTTAGGCCACTTTTAGAATGTTGTGTTCATTTCTGGTCTCCCTGCTATAGAAAAGGTGTTGTTAAAATTGAAAGGGTTCAGAAAAAATTTGCAAGGATGTTACTGCGATTGGAGGGTTTTGAGCTATAGGTAGAGGCTGAATCGGCTGGAGCTTTTTTCCCCTGGATCATCAGAGGCTGAGGGGTGACCTTATGGAAACTTATAAAATCACGAGGGGCATGGAGAGGGTGAATAGCCAAGGTCTTTTCCCCGTGGTAGGGTAATCAAAAATTAGAGAGCATAGGTTTGAGATGAGAGGGGTAAGACATAAAAGGGACCTGAGACGTAATTTCTTCATACAGAGGATGGTGCCTGTATGGAACAGGCTTCCAGAGGATGTGGTGGAGGCAAGTACAAATACAACATGTAGAAGCCATCAGGATGGGTACAAGGAAGTGTTTAGAGCACTAAGGGCCAGATGCTGGCAAATGGGAGGAGTTGGACCGAAGGGTCTATCTGTGCTGTATGTAATGTAATACTACAGTTGATGCATCATAATTGAGTTTTGTTTCCTTTCCGACAATCTAGCCAATCCGTTGGGTATTTTGTTCGCCAATATACTTTCTCCAATGTTAGTGAAGAAACCATCTTCAATGCCAGTATTGGTAAGGACACGTAAAAATCTTGGTTATGTTGATTGTCCAAATTATTATTGGGAATGCACTTGGCATTTCGAGAGAGAATATGTTCTAAATGAAGTTTATTTTGGTTTTCAGATGATAGTGTACGCAGTCCCCGCAGCAATTGCATGTTTTCTGACGATGGTAGGAATTCGGAATAGGGTGCCTCCAACACCTCCATCTGCTGGTGCAGCCAACTCTACCTCAGAGCCTTTTTTTAGAGGAGTGAAGATGGTAAGTAATATAACTAGAGTTTCATTTTGAATATTTCTTAATATTCCAGCCATAAACTAATGCTGACTGTGCATTTATCTTCTGAATGAATAACTACATGGTTCAAAAGGAAGCAAATTGTAAAATTGCAATAAACTGAAGTGAAAATCAACTGGTTTGAAAGTTCCTTTAAACTAAATGCACATTTTCTACTTGAGTTTCTTTTTCTTGTATTCCACGCCGCTCCACTTTCAATTCCCACTTCCCATCCCTCATGCCAGTTACATGTATGCTTCAGTCTTGAGTGAAGATCCTCTGCAAAATATCCTGTCTTCGTTGTTTTTCTTTACTACTTCATTGTGTTCATCAGCGTAAGCCCATCACCTAACTGGATGGAATACAAAACTTTCCAGAAATTGCATGCTTGAGGAGTTTTGATTGCTGAAGTTCCTAAATTGAATGACTTTTACCTGGTCAGAGCTTTATTCTATAAACAGGAAAACCAAGAAACACTTAGCAAGTCATGCAATACTAGAGAGTGAAACAGATGTTCAAGTTTCACCTTGGTAACCTTAAACTAGAACATTTTATGGTTATGCTGTCTGATTTGAGTATTTCCAAAGTTTTGAGTTTTTATTTTAGATTTCTGCATCTGTGGTATTTTCTCTTTTTTGCATTGGTTCAAATGTAAATATTCCATCACTTTCAAAGTGTTTTGAGGATGACAGTGGTCCGATGCCTTCAGACAATCGGCGTCATGGTGGTCTACTCTGTTCAGCATCATCTCTGATAAGCCTCGCCCTGACATAGTTGACTCTGCTGCAAATGTTGCAGATGAAGATATTGGGCTGAGATGGTACATGGTTCGCTGGCCACTGTTTTCTCTGGGCTCTTGGCTGGCTGAGCTGCTCATTTCTGCTTGCTGCTTCCAGTGCCTTTCCAGACAACCAAACTACAGAGGTAGCAGGCTTTCATCAATGTCCATGATCTGCCTATCTCATGAGGTTGTGACCCTGTGGCCAGTTCACTGTACAGAAGGTCTGCTGGGTAGCAGCCATTATACATCTGAATGTGGCTGTTAATGTGGCAGACATTGTTAGCAATTAATGTTTGCTGATGGGATTAGCATGTGCTTGAAAACTCAATTGGTGACCTTGTCCAACTAAGATCTGCTTTGGATATGACTCCGACAACAAATGTGGAAACAAGTCAGCCTTTTCTCCTGCTTAACGTGTATTGTCTTGCAGTTTAGTGTTCTCAGTTAGGTTGCTGTTGTTCCACACATTGCTGGCTGACCAGAAATTATTGTACATAGCTAATTGAGAATGTGTAATTGTGCTGGCTTCTTGACCCACTGCAGTCCACGTATGTAGCAACATCTTCAGTGATGTCAGGAAGTTGCAGGATTTTGATCCAGTGACACTGAAAGAACAGCAATATATTTCCAAGTCAGGATAATAAGTGGTTTGCAGGGGAACTTGCAAGTGGTGGTGTTCCCACTTATCTGCTGCTCTTGTCTTTCTAGCTGGTTGAGATTGCAGTTTTGGAAGAGGTTGTCAGAGGAACCTTGATGAGGTATTGGAGAGCATCTTGCAGATGGTGTACACTGCCACTGTGTGTTGATGATTTAATGGATTTTAAGGTATTGGGATAGGGTGACAATCAAACAGGCTGGTTTGAAAGCTGCTTGAGTTTTGTTGGAGCTGCATGCACCTAGGCAATTGGAGAGGCTTCCATCACACTCCTGACTTGTGCCTTGTTGAAGGTGGACAGATTTTGGGGAGTTAAGAATTTGAAATCCTGAGGACTGCCATCAAGGAAATAACCGGTGCTACGCTGGTGGTTAGTGGTGCAATCTTAGAGGAAAGCGTTTATCTGATTGATCCAGTTCAGTTTTTGATCACGGGTAAGCTGCAGGATATTGATGGTGGGGATTCCGTGATGGGCTTTAGTATTGTGGGAGATGGTTACATTCTCGCTTGTTGGTGATTGTTATTGTCTAGCACTTGTCTGGCCCAAATGTATGTGCCACTTGTCAATCAAATCTAGATATTGCTCATGTCTTAACTACACTTGGACATGGATACTCCTTCGATATCTGAGGAGGCACAAATGGCACTGAATGCTGTGACTATCAGCAAATATCTCTGTTTCTGACCTTATGAAGATCTTTGAAGCTGAAGATGGTTGGGTCTAGGACATTACGCTGACGAACTTCTGCATTGCTATCATGGAGCTGAGATGATGACCTTCAACAATTCTTCTGTTATGTCAGTTATGGATGCAATCAACACAGAGCTACCCCCCGATTCTAATTAACTCCAGTTGTTTTGCCAGGGCTCCTTGACGCTGTGCAAGATGGCAACGGAGTCAGGCGCTTCAGCCAGAGCTCGTCTGCTTCATTCATGCACTTACTTTCTTGTTTCTTTCTTTCTGTCAGTGGGTCTTTTCCTCTTTGTTTCACTCCCAGCCTCACTACGGACCTGGTGAAGTGACCTCTTGGCCTGGCCCGTGGCGGAGTTTCAGCCTGGTCTCTCGGCAGCCCATGGTGGTCTCTTGGCCTAGCGTGGCAGTATTTCAGTCTGGACTCTAGGCCCGGCATAATGATATCTCAGCATGCAAGTGGGTCCTGCCTGGGCATGTCCTCAAGGCAGCAGGAGGAGATCGGAAAGGCGGCAGCTTCAGCAGCAGTGATGGCATCACGGCCCAGTGCAGGAAGAGTGAGGGAGGTCCCCGGTTATCGGCGGTGGTGGCAAGAACAGGCAGCTGAGGTCTCCCAGACAGCAAGCTAATTAGAGGACTCAAAGTCTGTTGAACTTTTAGCTTTATTCCTTTATCTTTCTACTTTATAGTAAGAAGGACTTTAATGTTAAATATTACCTTATTTCTTTACCTTCATTGACTAAGTAGAAAAATAATATGTAACTACTTTGTACCTAGGTTTTTTTTTGTACCTCGGCGCATTTGTACCTAACCTGGCACCTTGTGTGGTGACATTATACACTTTTCATTCTAATCCTGTACTTCTGTACTTGAGTACGTGGACAGTAAAATCCAAATCTAACATGCTGCCTTGCTGTCAAGGTAAGTTACCCTTGCCTTGCCTCTGTAGTATTGCTCTTTTGTCCATGTTTGGACCAAGGCTGTAATGAAGCCAGGACTTGAGTGACTGGTAGAATTTAGATTAAATGTCAGTGAGCAGGTTATCATTGAGTAAGTGCCTCTTGAAAGCACTGCTGATGATGCAATCGTTTTGTTGATGATCACAAGTAGATTGATTGGATGGTAACTTGCTGGTTTGGATTTGTTCAGGTTTTTGTGGACTTGGGCATTTTTCCACATTTGAGTAGATGTAATTTGCTGGTGGTTATGGAGTGTAGATATGTGAAGCTATCGATAAACCTCCAGTGTCACATTATCAGTGTTTAATAGATGGTATGACAACATACTGAACCATAACGTTTGTCTTTCTGATTCTGATAGTCAAACCAAACTCTCTTTACAGGTGTGAGAGTGCCTGTCCACTTGCTGTTGCAGGTGTTCCATAGTGTGGAATATTATTGCGGCATCATCGATGTAGAGCAGCTCTGCTGAGCACTTGGCACACCTTTGGTTTGGATCTCGGGTGAGCAAGGCTGAATGGCTTTCCATCAGTTCTGGCATGTGAGTAGACACCCTCTGTGAATGCACTGAAGGCAAACGACCAAAGAGTGCCAGTTCTACAACACAGCCTGCAGATCTGAGTTCCCATGTCACCCCATCGCAACTAACCTTGTTGATTGATTGTGTTTTCATGGAACTAGCAGGTCACATCGAGCTCAAGGTTTCCTTTGTTTCTCTTGCAGTTGCTCTAATTGTAGATCCTTCAGTTCTAAAACCACGCTGGGATTTGGGGTAGATGCACCCGGCCAGGATCTGCAATCTATTAAGCAGATGGGCAAATAAATTTCCCTCTGCTGTTGCCTTTGTCCATATGCAGGGTCACAATCTTCATATCAGCATATTTTGTAGTATTGCCTCCTCCCTCCATTAGAGACAAAGAAGTTTGTGTGGGAGCTGCAGGGGTGCTGGATTTCTGTGTTTGAGTGTTGCAGCGTCACCTGGAGCTTTGTCCACGGCAAGCAAATTGACAGTGTTCCTAAGCCGCTCCACTGTTGGTTTAATATTCAGCTGCACAATAACAGGCTGGCTTTGTAGCATTGGCCTTTCTAGAGTGCAGCTCAAGGTCATTTTCCATCCAAGTCTTCAACTGTTATTGCCTTTAGTAATAATTTCCCCATCTGTTTCTGATGTAACTGTTTTCTTTATTGATGAACTTGCTGATTTTTAGATTCCTTTACGTGTTTCCCTCTGATTTGTTGTGTTGAAGGGCAGCTAGATTTTCTAGCAGAGTTGTATCTGTTGTCAGTGTACCATCTAGCAGTCTTGTTGGATTTTATATCAAGTGGCTCCTAATGCATTCGGAGCTTTAGCACCTGGATCTCACTTGTAATTGTTGAGAGCAGATCACTTGGCTTCAGTGACGGGTTCCATCACAGAGATGTTAGCCTTGAACCAGTCAGCACCAGTTTTCTGCACTTGCTGAGGGTCTTATTTCCACTGCCACTGGTAGTTAGGCCAGGTGTGCAACAATATCAGTCCATGAGAGTTGACAATGAATGGGACTGAGTTTTATGGTTCAGATGAATCCTTGCTTGCTGTAGCTTCACAGACCTGCCCTTCAATTTTACATCTGTGTTGTTATATATCTGTGCTTATTGGCCGACAGCTCATCTGATGACTAGTTTTGGCATTATGTTGTGTTGTCTGAAACCATTGCAAACAAGATCCTGATTGTGAGAGACCTGCTGTGTTCATCCAGCCCTGCATCTTGTTGTCTAAGATCCTGATTGTGATTGGTGAGCTTTTCAGCATTTAGACAGCTGTTTTGCTTTCAATGCGTCTATGTCACAGCCATATTTTCTCCTCTGTTCTAAAGACAGTCAGTTCAAGTACTATAGCACTCGACCTCATCAAGGGATCATTTACCAACCATGTACCAAGTAAATCTAATTTTGTCCTTATTGAATGTGATCATTCACAGAATGTTTACTTGTTGACTGTTCTGATAATCAGAAGGTTAGGATATTCAGGGTAATTACAGTGCCCAAAAACTGATTAGACCTTGTTTTAGAAAGAATTAGGTATTCTTTCAGCCAGTAATTTTTTTTTCCGTCAAGAGAATGATTGGATATATTTTCATTGGAAGTGAAACGCCCCAGATTGAGTGTTGAAGTACAATGATTGATACATTGTATTGAACTGGAGTCAATGGGAATTGGGGGTAGAGAGGAACGACACTTGATTGATTAGAATTGCACTTGTCACAAAGGAAAATGGTTGTAGTTTTTGGAATTCAGACATCTCAGCTCCAGGAGATTGCTGCAAGAGATTATCAAGGTAGTGTCCTAGACCCTAATATCTTCAGATGCTTAATCAATGACCTCCTTTCTATCACCAAGTCAAAGTGGGATGTTTGCTGACTACACAATATTCAGCACCATTTGCGACTCAACCGCTGTCTGAATGCAAGACCTGAGCAGCATCCATGCTTGGACTGATTAAATGACAAACAATATTTGTGCCACATGAATGCAAGCAATGCCCATCTCAACAGCAGAGTAACTAACAGCCAACCCTTGATGTTCAATGACATGACCATTGCTGAATTCCCTATTATTAACATCTTGGGGGTTACTACTGATAAGAAACTGAACTAGTAGTTCAGAAAATGATTAGAGGTATAGATAGAGTGGACAGCCAGAGACTTTTTCCTAGGGTGGAGGTAGCTATTACGAGGGGGCATAGTTTTAAAGTGAGTGGAGGTAGATATAGGGGAGACGTCAGAGGTAGGTTCTTTACTCGGAGAGTGGTCGGGGCGTGGAATGCATTGCCGGAGAGGGTAGTGAAGTCGGCCTCGTTAGGGGCATTTAAGCAGCTATTAGGTAGGCATATGGATGATAGTATAAGGTAGGGGTGGAGGTTACATAGACCTTAGGATTAGGGTAAAAGTTCAGCACAACATCGTGCGCCGAAGGGCCTGTACTGTTCAATGTTCTAGTATGTTGAAATGCCATCTACTTTGTCATGACTTAAATATACTCCAAAGTACTGCGCAATTTAACAAGGAAACTGACAACCAGGTTCTCCAGGGCAACTGGAGATGGGCAGTAAATGTTGTCTCCGCCATCAACGCCTAAATCCCAAGAGCAAATTTAGAAAAAAAAAGTCTCCAAGATTATTCTTAGCTATATTAGAACAAATTGGGAATTAAGTTCCCAAAAATGAGGATGAGTTGCTCATTCTTCCAGCAGGAGTCGAGGGCTCTGAATTGGCATCAGTGGCTGTCATCAAAGCCAAGCCGATTTCAAAATTTAAGGATCCAAGGAATACCTATCTCTATCTGCACAACATTGCCCAGCATAGAAGGCACTCATTTGACCCATCGCGTCCCTGCTGACTTTCTGTGAGAAACCTGTCTCAAGCATCAGTTGGCCCACACTTGGAGTACTGCATACAGTTTGATACAACAATATTTAAAACATTGTTTCTGCCTTTATAATAGAATAAAATCACAAAAAAAATACAAGAAATTAAGAAGGGTCTAATTTGGTAAAGAATGTAGAGTAAATCATATTAGTAAAGAAAATATGCAGGAGAAATTAGTAGGATAGGTGGTAAGAAATGCCTTCGACTGCATCATAGAATTCTGAAAGAGGTACACCGCAGAGAGAATAATCACAGTGCTTGTAATCTGAAAATTCCCAAGATAATGGAACAATCTAGAGGATTTAAGATAGCAAATAGAATAGTTGCTCAAGAAATGAGGACATGAAAATAGACTGTCGACCAGTTGCTCTGACATCAATAGTAAGGAAAGTGCTTTTAAGTATTATCAGGGTGTTTCGGTTTATGCAATCACATGATTTACTATGAATTGGTTCTGTCCAAATGGAAATATTTGACCAATTTAATTTACTATGGAGGAATCTAACTAGCTAGATAAAAAGGAGCCAGAGGATGTTGGGTTTGGGGTTGAGGATGTTTTGGGTTTTCATCTGTCATCAAGGTGCCCCAAGAAAGGATTGGCACAAGTTAAGAGCTCATCATGTTGGAAATAATATACCAACAAGAATAGAACATTGATTAAAGGACAGAAGACAAACTGGGAAGAAATGAATCCGAGATAGTAGGAACTGCAGATGCTGGAGAATCCGAGACAACAAGGTGCAGGGCTGGATGAACACAGCAGGCCAAGCAGCATCATAGGAG